>NC_056447.1:52071858-52091858 GCF_018296145.1 Oncorhynchus tshawytscha | reverse complement strand
AAATATACTTCCAGGTCAGATATACTTCCAGGTCAAATATACTTCCAGGTCAAATATACTTCCAGGTCAGATATACTTCCAGGTCAAATATACTTCCAGGTCAAATATACTTCCAGGTCAGATATACTAATGTGAGAGGTCATGGAACCCGGCTCGGCTTGGCACAAAGGGAGGGCTTGAGTCTTGACGTTAAGTCAGTCATGCTGTCTATAGTCACCTCCCAGGTCAGATATCACATATATGCAGTATATATTGTCCTGTTCAGTGATGTCCTACGGGGGGAAAAACAGTGTTGGCTGTTTGCAGTAACTTCTGTGTTGTTGTAATATTGCAAATGGGCGTGGCTGTTTCACCATTAAGGATTACAGCTGTGCTCGTCATAGGCAGGAGAACTATTGCCTTATGGTGAGGATAGCTGAGTTTCATGCCCGGCTTTAGAAGCTATCGTTAGGCAAGGGCAATTTAAGTGTAGGAAGGATGAAACAGCGTCTGTGCCACCGGAAAGGGGGATACCTAGTCAGTTGTACAGCTGAATGCCTTCAACCGAAATGTGTCTTCTGCATTTAACCCAACCCCAGTAAGTACATGTAGTTGTGTTAATCCCCCCAGCACGGTCCCCACAGCTTCTGGAAAGAAATGTTGTCTGCCTGCTCAACCGGTGACGCTCATTCAGCCGATAGAAACTCTCAACCGGTTTTCCCCACCAAGCAACAAGTCTAAGCAACAAGTCGAGTCCAAGGAGTCTCGGGTCTCTCCTCCTCCCGTTACGGGGTCTAAGCCACCTAAGCCTCTCACCATTAGCTCTGACAAATTAAAAACCCTAGTCATTGGCGACTCTATTACCCACAGTATTAGATTTAAAAAGAATCACCCAGCAATCAGACATTGTTTACCAGGGGGCAGGGCTATCGACGTATGGGTTCATCTGAAGAGGGTGCTGGCTAAGTCTAAAACTGGCCAGTGTATAGAGAGTATAGAGATACTGTTATCCACGTCGGCACCAACGATGTTAGGATGAAACAGTCAGAGGTCACCAAGCGCAAGATAGGTTCAGCGTGTAACTTAGCCAGAAAGATGTGTCAGCAATGAGTAATCGTCTTAAGTCCACCTCCGTGTTAGGGAGAGTGATGAACTCTCCAGCAGACTTGCACAATTTAACCGCTGCTTGAAAAGTGTTTTCTGCCCCTCCCAAAAGATCGAATGTGTAGATAATTGGCCCTCTTTCTGTGTCTTACCCACAAACAGGACTCCATCCTAGCTGCATTGGTGCTCTCATCTTATCTATCAACATAAACAGGGTTCTAACTCCTCTAGCGCCACAATGAGATAGGGTGCAGGCCAAGCTGTTAGCTCGCCTGCCAGTTTGGTGGAGTCTGTCTCTCGCACAGTCAGCGCAGTCAGCTCAGTTTTCCACATTGAGACCATGTCTGTGCTTGAGGTCGGGCAAAACTAAACATGGCGGTGTTTGCGTTAGCAGTTCCTGTCATTTTTTAAGACATAATACCTCACATCTCAAAATAGTACTACTTAATGTTAGATCCCTCACTTCCAAGGTAGTCATAGTCAATGAACTAATCACTGATCATAAACTTGATGTGATTAGCCTGTCTGAAACTTGGCTCAAGCCTGATGAATTTAATGAGGCCTCTCCTCCTGGTTACACTAGTGACCATATCCCCTGCGCATTCCCCCAAAGGCACATTTGTTGCTCACATTTATGACAGAAAATGTCAATTTATGAAGAAAGGAAAAGATTTTCATCTTTTGAGGTTCTGGTCATAAAATCTACTCAAACACTTTTTGTTGCTACTGTTTACAGGCCTCCTGGGTCATATACAGTGGGGCAAAAAAAGTATTTAGTCAGCCACCAATTGTGCAAGTTCTCCCACTTAAAAAGTTGAGAGAGGCCTGTAATTTTCATCATAGGTACACTTCAACTATGACAGACAAAATGAGGAAGAAAAATCCAGAAAATCACATTGTAGGATTTTTAATTAATTTATTTGCAAATTATGGTGGAAAATAAGGGAAACTGAGGGTTTGGGCACATCTGCCAGTCGTGTCCAAAGTCTTCACAGCTTCAACAGAATTCTGGATCATTCTGGCCAAACAGTCCAACCAGTGACGGCTAGGGCTTCCACACCAGCCAAACCACCCCTTCAGCTGTGAGAAGTCAATGACCAGGGATGTCGACAGCCCTAGGTCACTGGTGCAGAGGGCCTCTGACTTCTTCTTCTGTTTTAGAAGCGGGGTGAAATCCTGGTCTTCCACCAGACTCTTGTAGAGCAGTGGGAAGAGGTCCTCTTGAGCTTCACGCTCTTGATTGTCTACTTTTAGCTTTTCTTCTTGGCATTACTTTAACTTTAAATGAACTGCACTCTGCCTCCAGGGAGCGATGTACAGAGACTGCACAGCCTAGCTCATGGCCATCCGGGATAGCAAGAGCTGCTTGTGCCCGCATTCTCCACCATTTGTGACAAAGCCTGGGGAGAGGCCACTGCCACGGACCACAGTTAAGTGGGTCTCAGGGTACAGAGGCTCAGTGAGGCAGAGTAAACGGATCAAACTTAGGTTTTATTTAATAATTGACCAACAGAAATGCTTACAAAGAATAAACTTAAATAATAACTTCAAATAACAAAGGTTAACAACAAGCTACCGTGTTGTTGTCATGTGTTGATACCATGCTGTGTTGTCTTATGTCTCTCTTTATGTAGTGTTGTGGTATCTCTGTTGTCGTGGTGTGTTTTGCCCCGTTGTGTGTTTTTTTTTATCCCAGCCCCCATCCCCACAGAAGGCCTTTTGCCTCTTTGTAGGCCGTCATTATAAATAAGAATTTGTTCTTAACTGACTTGCCTCGTTAAATAAAGGTTAAAATATCTAAAACAGAGAGTCTTTCAGCCCCAACATATCTGCTACTGTCTCCAGTTCTTTCCCTTGTATGGGAGCAGCAGCAGTCTAATCAACTGTTGGGTCCGATTGACCAGCCATTCACACACTTGATTGACCCATTACCCTCAGCAGGGCTCCATTATAGCCACCCAACACGGAAGGTGCCAGAGAGGCGCTGGGAGGGTGCGGCAAGAGGGCTTCCCTCCTCCAGCGCCACTGGCACTAAATAAACTTCAGCTAGTGCTTAATATCTGACTCGTTGAACTTCAAGGGAGAGGCATTTGAATGTAAATATTTATTGTTTATCAAAATGTGTTTTTTGGCAGAAATGCCTTCTGGAACATGTGAACTTTCATGGGCCTTAATAACAAACTTGTACGCCATCTGTAAATACGAATTAAAATGGTTAAATTACGAGCCCAGTTGGTTTAGCCACGCTTCTGTCTATAGCGGCTCAGTATGTGTCGTCCCTTCTAACTCGGCTTTATTTAAATATATCACAAACAACTTCAAATTGTGTTGCTCTCCACTTTCTAGAGGAACGAATTTTGAAATCAGTGGAATTGCCGGTGGAAGCAGAGTACGATAGCTAAGGAAATGGAGAAAATTCTGTTTGATTGCAAATACGCGGAGTGAGTTGAAAAGAGAACAAACTTAAGGCTGTTGTATATAACACCTGTCTCCGGGTTACATCTTCAAACAAAGGGCAACCATGGAATCCGTGACAGAGAGGGAGAAGCGTTCAACCATGTATACAGGTAAGAGAGTCTAACTTAGCTACATTTTCAGATATTATACGTTTCTAATTTTGACTTAAAATCATTTTCATTTTAAGTTAAATCATACTGTTAGGTAGCTAGCTAACGTTAGCTGGCTGGCTGACTCGCTAGCTAAAGTTACGTGTATGATCTGTGTAGTAATATTATTCTTATCGCAGACCATTTGCATTGCTAGTTATAGCCTAATGTTAGCTAGCTAGCTAACATTGAACCTAGTTGATTACCTACCTGTAGATTCATGCAGGGTAGTAACGTTTTGTGTTTGGATTATGGTTAATTGTTTAGCTAGCTAGCTAGATGTCTAACCATTTCCCTGTACTGTTTACACGTTCTGTGTCCTGTGCATGTGACAAATAAACTTAGGTTTAATTTGATATAATGTGTGTTTACCAGAGATGGTAATGTGAAGAACAACATGAGACAGTGTCCAAGTTTTAAAAAAATCTCAGATAGAATGCCCTGCTTTTATTTTGTCACACTCAGAACCTTAAGCTATATTCTGTAATTAGCTTGTAAATTATTATCTTGTTGTGAGTTTATTTTCCTGTAATAATGAATACAGATTAGTTAAGAAGTTGTCAGCTATATGATATGGTCATTATTTGAACTGGCTAGCCAGCTAATGTACCGTTATTTTGGATCACCAGGATGCGGCTGTCATGCAGCCTGTAGATTATGTGTTTATACTTGTTCATTAACGTGAAACGACAAGTTTGATGTCGGACGACAATAGAACGTTTATGATGTCACAGACATGTTGATAGACGTAGTATAGACCAGCCTTTAGTCTTGAAATCTCTGTTTAGCACATTCACATGTGAATCCTTAAAGAGATGGGTGGGGCTAATGCTTAAGAGGGTGTGAACGATGCGGAATGGGTGGGGCTAATGCTTAAGAGGGTGTGAACGATGCTGAATGGGTGGGGCTAATGCTTAAGAGGGTGTGAACGATGCTGAATGGGTGTAGACAATGTACAGCTCTCCAGTAGGTGTACCAAAATATTCAAAGGCCATTTTCTCAAAAGTGGTTTTACAAGTTTATAAACTTTCAAAACAGAATGACTGTCCCATTGTTCCTCATCTGTAGTGATGTACAATTTTCTAGCTCTAAGTCTTTACTTTTATCCAATGGAAAAAACACCATTTCAAATTTTGCTACATCGGACCGAATCGAGCCGGTCGATCACATATGGCTGCTAGAGTCTTGACGAGAACCCAAACATTTGATCATATTACTCCAGTGCTAGCCTCTCTACACTGGCTTTCTGTTAAGGCTAGGATTGATTTCAAGGTTTTACTGCTGTTACAGGCTTGGCCTTTCCATTTATATTTTGAGATTTGGACTTCAGTGGCACACCGATTGGTGTCACCTCGTTAATCGGTATGTGTTACACCTGCGCTGATTTGTCATCTCCTTAGTAGGATGGTGTCTCTCAGTGTCCTAAGCTGAAACAGGAAAATGAGAGAGAGAAAAATATTTCTTCTTGTGGGAGCACTCCAGCCCATTATTTTTTATTTAATTTTTCCGTTATTTTACCAGGTAAGTTGACTGAGAACACGTTCTCATTTGCAGCAACGACCTAGGGAATAGTTACAGGGGAGAGGAGGGGGATGAATGAGCCAATTGTAAACTGGGGATTATTAGGTGACCATGATGGTTGAGGGCCAGATTGGGAGTTTAGCCAGGACACCGGGGTTAACACCCCTACTCTTACAATAAGTGCCATGGGATCTTTAATGACCTCAGAGAGTCAGGACACCTGTTTAACGTCCCAGCCAAAAGACAGCACCCTACAGAAAATACCCCAATGTCCCAGGGCAGTGATTGGGGACACTGGGATATTTTTTTAGTGCCTCCTACTGGCCCTCCAACACCACTTCCAGCAACATCTGGTTTCCCATCCAGGGACTGACCAGGACCAACCCTGCTTAGCTTTAGAAGTAAGCCAGCAGTGGTATGCAGGGTGGTATGCTGCTGGCAATTTAAACCTCTAGTTGTGACTAGTGTGTATCTTAATAAACAAGATTTTGGAACCCTTTGTTTCAGAGGTTCAGGTTCGTGTCTCTGCAGAGTGGAGATACTGTTAAACAGCTGGTGAAGATAGTGCGAGACACTGGGGCGATCCAATCCTTCATTTTGGAGGGTGTTTTGCCTTTGTCTCACACTTCAACAACTGGTTACAGTGTGTCAGTACAAGGCGTGGAGATGGGTTGCATGGAAGTTCTTTTGTGTAATGTGGAACTCGAGTTTTGGATCTTATTATTGGTTCTGGTGTCGATGGAGTGAGGTCTAGCCTACCGATGAAGTGGAAAAAAAGTGTCTGTTTTTTGTCTTGTATTTAATTGTTGATAGCCAGTGTATAGTGGAGGAGGTGACGCGTTTAGGTTAATCATTGATACGAGATGGAAGTTGTTTTCTATTTACTGGGAGCAAACTTGTCCAACCAAAAAAATGGGATATTTGTTGTCGGGGAAGGTTGTTAAGGTTTTCTTCCGTCGAAGGAGAGGAGGACCAAATTGCAGCGTGGTTATGGCGATACATCTTTAATAAAGATAATCACAAACAGTGAAAAACCAAACCAGCCCTATCTGGTGCAAACAAACACAGAGACAGGAACAATCACCCACGAAACACTCAAAGAATATGGCTGCCTAAATATGGTTCCCAATCAGAGACAACGATAAACACCTGCCTCTGATTGAGAACCACTCTAGGCAACCATAGACTTACCTAGACAACTCTACTATACCACAATCCCATAACCTACAAAAAAAACAAGACAAAACACACCACATAAATAACCTATGTCACACCCTGGCCTGACCAAAATAATAAAGAAAACACAAAATACTAAGACCAGGGCGTGACAAAGATGTTACAGGCATAGGCTTTTTCATTTCTATTTTGAGGTTAGCACATCGGGGGCACCGATTGGTGTCACCTTGACAATTGTTTTAGATTTTTTTTGCTGGGGAACGTAACACTGCTACTACTAGAATCTTGACTAGAACCCCCCCAAAATGTGATCATATTACTCCAGTGTTAGTTTTACTGCTAACCTACAAAGCATTACTTGGACTTGCTCCTACATATCTCTCCGATTTGGTCCTGCTGTACATACCTACACCTATGCTACGGTCACAAGACGCAGGGCTTCTTATTGTCCCTAGAATTTCTAACCAAACAGCTGGTGTCAGGGCTTTCTCCTATAGAGCTCCATTTTTATGGAATGGTCTGCAGATCCATGTGAGAGACGCAAGCTCGGTCTCAACCTTTACTGAAGACTCATCTATTCAGTAGTCCCATAATTGAGTATAGTCTGGTCCAGGGGTTCAAAGGTGAACGGTAAGGAACTGGACTGACGAAACCAACCTTGCTGTCTCTGCCTGGCCGGCTCCCCTCTCTCCACTGGGATTCTTTGCCTCTGACCTTATTAAGGGGACTGAGTCACTGGCTTGCTCGCGCTCTCCCATCCTTCCTGTCCCTGGGCTCATGTGGTGGGGTAGCTCTTTATGGGCTATATTTGGCCTTGTCTCAGGGTAGTTAGTCTGTTAATATCCGTTTAGTGGTGTGGGGGCTATGGTTTTCCAAAGTGGGTGGGGTTATATCCTACCTGGTTGGTCCTGTCTGGGAATAACTTGATCTGATCCCTAACTGATCCCCCCTTTCTCAGTCTCCAGTATCTATGCTGCAATAGTCTATGTGCCGGGAGGCTAGGGTCAGTCTGTCATATCCGGTGTAATTCTCCTGTCTTATCTGGTGTCCTGTGTGATCTTAGGTATGCTTCCTCTTATTCTCCCATCTCTCTCTCTCTCTGCCGCTCTCTCTCTCTCTTCCGGAGGACTTGAGCCCTAGGACCATGCCTCAGGACTACCTGGCCGGACGACTCCTGGCTGTCCCCGTCCCCAGGCCACCTGGTCATGCTGCTGATCCAGTTTCTGAAGTTTTGCCTATGGAAACCTGACCTGTTCACCGGTCGTGCTACCTTGTCCCGGACCTGCTTCTCGACTCTCTCTTTTAGGCTGGGTTTCTGTATAAGCACTTTGACAACAGCTTTATAAATACATTTGATTGATTAATATTCAGCAGTTGTAAAATAATTCCTTATTACTTTGAAGAACTACTAAAATAGTGATTTTTGTCAGACATCGCAGGCAGCAGCTCATCAAATAAAACAAATGTTGTCACGACTCCGACCGAAGGACACTCCCCTTCCCGTTCGGGTGGCGCTCGGCGGTCGTCATCGCCGGCCTACTAGCTGCTACTGATTATTTCCTCCCCCTCCTTATGTGTTGATTGTGTGCACCTGTTTTGAGTTAGGTAGTAGGCTTTATTAGTCAGCCGGCCCGCAGGGTTCCTTGTGCGGGATTAATTATTGTGATCGTCTGTTTGGTGTACTTATGTGCACGTCTATTTGGGATTTGTGTTTTCCCATTTTGTGGGTTTTCCTGGACGGTTTAAGTCCCCCTGTTTGGGGCATTTGTTTGTTCAGTACGCCCTGTGTTTTGTGAGGGTTGGCTTATGTTCAGCGTTTGTGTCAGTGCATTAAAATAGCACTCCCTGAACTCTCTGCTTCCTGCGCCTGACTCCTCACCCACTACACTCAGACCGTTACAAATGTAATACACACACACAACTGAAATATATTATTAATGTAACGTAACGTGAATAGATTATGGATAAAAAGCATAAATAATCACTAACATCATGGAACCTTTATGGAGCAAAAAAAATCTGTGTTCTTATTGCATTTAACCCACATAACCCACATAGTGCATTTAATTCTGTGTTGTTATAGCATTTAACCCACATAACCCACATAGTGCATTTAATTCTGTGTTGTTATAGCATTTAACCCACATAGTGCATTTAATTCTGTGTTGTTGTAGCATTTAACCCACATAGTGCATTTAATGTCAAATAATCTCAATCGAAAACGTGATTATTTTTAATATAAATGAACAAAAACCGAACCGACCTCAAAAAGCACTAATTGCTCAGCACTATGGAAGGGAGAGAGGTGGTGGGTCAGGGGAAATGGAGGCCAATCGAAGCCTTTTTATTTGATTTCACCTTTATTTAACCAGGTGGGCCAGTTGAGAACAAGTTCTCATTTGCAACTGCGACCTGGCCAAGATAAAGCAAAGAAGTGTGACACAGACAACACAGAGTTACACATGGAGTAAAATAAACAATAAACAAGCCAATAACACAAGAAACAAGTCAATGACAGTAGAAAAAAGAAAGTCTATATACAGTGTGTGCAAAAGGCATGAGGTCGGCAATAAATAGGCCATAGGAGCGAATAATTACAATTTAGTAGATTAACACTGGAGTGATAAATGAGCAGATGATGATGTGCAAGTAGAAATACTAGTGTGCAAAAGAGCAGAAAAGTAAATAAAATAAAAACAGTATGGGGATGAGGTAGGTAGATTGGGTGGGCTATTTACAGATGAACTATGTACAGCTGCAGTGATCGGTTAGCTGCTCAGATAGTTGATGTTTAAAGTTGGTGATGGAAATGAAAGTCTCCAACTTCAGCGATTTTTGCAATTCGTTCCAGTCACTGGCAGCAGAGAACTGGAAGGAAAGGCGGCCAAATTAGGTGCTGGTTTTGGGGATGATCAGTGAGATGCACCTGCTGGAACGTGTGCTACAGTTGGGTGTTGTTATCGTGACCAGTGAACTGAGATAAGGCGGAGCTTTACCTAGCATAGACTTATATGTAGCGAGGGCCAGCCGACTAGAGCATACAGGTTGCAGTGGTGATTTGGTAACAAAACGGATGGCACTGTGATAGACTGCATCCAGTTTGCTGAGTAGAGTGTTGGACGCTATTTTGTAGATGAAGTCGCTGAAGTCGAGGATCGGTAGGATAGTCAGTTTTACTAGGGTAAGTTTGGCGGCGTGAGTGAAGGAGGCTTTGTTGCGGAATAGAAAGCCGACTCTTGATTTGATTTTCGATTGGAGATGTTTGATATGAGTCTGGAAGGAGAGTTTACAGTCCAGCCAGACACCTAGGTATTTATAGTTGTCCACATATTCTAGGTCGGAACCGTCCAGGGTAGTGATGCTAGTCGGGCGGTTGAAAAGCATGCATTTGGTTTTTACTAGCGTTTAAGAGCAGCTGGAGGCTGGAAAGAGTGTTGTATGGCATTGAAGCTCGTTTGGAGGTTAGATAGCACAGTGTCCAAGAAAGGGCCAGAAGTATACAGAATGGTGTCGTCTGCGTAGAGGTGGATCAGGGAATCGCCCGCAGCAAGAGCGACATCATTGATATATACAGAGAAAAGAGTCGGCCCGAGAATTGAACCCTGTGGTACCCCCATAGAGACTGCCAGAGGTCCGGACAACATGCCCTCCGATTTGACACACTGAACTCTGTCTGCAAAGTAGTTGGTGAACCAGGCGAGGCAGTCATTAGAAAAACCAAGGCTATTGAGTCTGCCGATAAGAATACGGTGATTGACAGAGTCGAAAGCCTTGGCCAGGTCCATGAAGCTGGACAGTACTGTCTTTTATCGATGGCAGTTATGATATCGTTTAGTACCTTGAGCGTGGCTGAGGTGCACCCGTGACCAGCTCAGAAACCGGATTGCACAGCGGAGAAGGTACGGTGGGATTCGAGATGGTCAGTGATCTGTTTATTAACTTGGCTTTCGAAGATTTTAGATAGGCAGGGCAGGATGGATATAGGTCTGTAACAGTTTGGGTCTAGGGTGTCACCCACTTTGAAGAGTGGGATGACCGCGGCAGCTTTCCAATCTTTAGGGATCTCGGACGATACGAAAGAGAGGTTGAACAGGCTGGTAATAGGGGTTGCAACAATGGTGGTGGATAGTTTTAGAAAGAGAGGGTGCAGATTGTCTAGCCCAGCTGATCTGTACGGGTCCAGGTTTTGCAGATCTTTCAGAACATCTGCTGTCTGGATATGGGTGAAGGAGACGCTGGGAAGGCTTGGGCGAGTAGCTGCGGGGGGGCGGAGCTGTTGGCCGGGGTTGGAGTAGCCAGGAGGAAGGCATGGCCAGCCGTTGAGAAATGATTATTGAAATGTTCGATTATCATGGATTTATCAGTGGTGACCGTGTCGCCTAGCCTCAGTGCAGTGGGCAGCTGGGAGTAGGTGCTCTTATTCTCCATGGACTTTACAGTGTCCCAAAACTTTTTGGAGCTAGAGCTACAGGATGCGCATTTCTGCTTAAAAAAGCTAGCCTTTGCTTTCCTGACTGACTGTGTGTATTGGTTCCTGACTGTGTGTATTGGTTCCTGTTGCATATCGCGGGGACTATTCGATGCTATTGCAGTCCGCCACAGGATGTTTTTGTGCTGGTCAAGGGCAGAGAGACCATGTTTAAGTTATATAATGTTAACCACTGTGTTCAACCTAATGGATTGACTCAAATTCCAATTCCAATTTAATTGAGTTCATTTAGGGAGTACATTGAAAAGCAACTAGTCAATTTTGAAAAGCAATTGAATGGATTGAAGTGGAATTGACCCCAACCCTGGTACACAGCCTTGTGAGTGAATCGACTAGTCTGTTTATTCCCAGTAGCCATTCCAGAACCAGAACTGTAAACAAGTCTGAGCCTTGAGAGTGAATTGACTAGTCTTTCTATTCCCAGTAGCCACTACAGAACCAGAACTGTAAACAAGTCTGAGCCTTGAGAGTGGATCGACTAGTATTTCTATTCCCAGTAGCCACTACAGAACCAGAACTCTAAACAAGTCTGAACCTTGTGAGTGCGTGGATGGACTTCTAGTTTCTCCAGTCCCTGTAGCTAGAGAGACAGATCTTAAACCAGGACGGGAAGATCTGAGGGTCCCTGTAGGGTCAACAGTCACAGTCCAGCTATTGATCAGTCCTTCCTTCACAGTACAGTCTGTCTGGAAAACTGGACGGATGGATGAATGGGGCTTAAGATGTCCAGATCTGTTTGTTCCAGATGCCTGAACAAATGAATAAAGCATGTTGAATGAATGAATAATGCAGAGATCGGGTTGAAGTTATGGATGTTGATGTGCTGCTTTAACTACATGGATGTTACAGTCAGAGATTATTATGGATGTCAAATCAAATCAAACTTTATTAGTCACGTGCCGAATACAACCTTACAGTGAAATGCTTACCGTGGATTGATGGCAGCATTCGTGAGAAACTGAAAGCGCGAACCACTGCTTTTAACCAGGGCAAGGTGACCGGAAACATGACCGAATACAAACAGTGTAGCTATTCCCTCCGCAAGGCAATCAAACATGCTACAGTAAGTGTCAGTATAGAGACAAAGTAGAGTCGCAATTCAACGGCTCAGACACAAGAGGTATGTGGCAGGGTCTACAGTCAATCACGGATTACAAAAAGAAAACCAGCCACGTCGCGGACCAGGATGTCTTGCTCCCAGACAGACAAAATAACTTTTTTGCTCGCTTTGAGGACAATACAGTGCCACTGACACGGCCACTACCAAAACCTGCGGGCTCTCCTTCACTGCAGCCAAAGTGAGTAAAACATTTAAACATGTTAACCCTCGCAAGGCTGCAGGCCCAGACGACATCCCCAGCCGCGTCCTCAGAGCATGTGCAGACCAGCTGGCTGGTGTGTTTACGGACATATTCAATCAATCCTTATCCCAGTCTGCTGTTCCCACATGCTTCAAGAGGGCCACCATTGTTCCTGTTCCCAAGAAAGCTAAGGTAACTGAGCTAAACAACTACCACCCCATAGCACTCACTTCCGTCATCATGAAGTGCTTTGAGAGACGAGTCAAGGACCATATCACCTCCACCCTACCTGACACCCTAGACCCACTCCAATTTGCTTACCGCCCCAATAGGTCCACAGATGACGCAATCGCAACCACACTGCACACTGCCCTAACCCATTTGGACAAGAGGAATACCTATGTGAGAATGCTGTTCATCGACTACAGCTCAGCATTTAACACCATAGTACCCTCCAAACTCGTCATCAAGCTCGAGACCCTGGGCCTCGACCCCGCCCTGTGCGACTGGGTCCTGGACTTCCTGACGGGCCGCCCCCAGGTGGTGAGGGTAGGTAACAATATCTCCACCCCGCTGATCCTCAACACTGGGGCCCCACAAGGGTGCGTTCTGAGCCCTCTCCTGTACTTCCTGTTCACCCATGACTGCGTGGCCATGCACGCCTCCAACTCAATCATCAAGTTTGCGGACGACACTACAGTGGTAGGCTTGATTACCAACAACGACGAGACGGCCTGCAGGGAGGAGGTGAGGGCCCTCGGAGTGTGGTGTCAGGAAAATAACCTCACAATTAACGTCAACAAAACAAAGGAGATGATCGTGGACTTCAGGAAACAGCAGTGGGAGCCCCCCCCTATCCACATCGACAGGACAGTAGTGGAAAGGGTAGTAAGTTTTAAGTTCCTCGGGGTACACATCACGGACAAACTGAATTGGTCCACCCACACAGACAGCGTTGTAAAGAAGGTGCAGCAGCGCCTCTTCAACCTCAGGAGGCTGAATAAATTTGGCTTGTCACCAAAAGCACTCACAAACTTCTACAGATGCACAATCGAGAGCATCCTGTCTGGCTGTATCACCGCCTGGTACAGCAACTGCTCCGCCCACAACCGTAAGGCTCTCCAGAGGGTAGTGAGGTCTGCATAACGCATCACCGGGGGCAAACTACCTGCCCTCCAGGACACCTACACCACCCAATGTCACAGGAAGGCCGTAAAGTTCATCAAGGACAACAACCACCCGAGCCACTGCCTGTTCACCCCGCTATCATCCAGAAGGCGAGGTCAGTACAGGTGCATCAAAGCTGGGACCGAGAGACTGAAAAACAGCTTCTATCTCAAGGCCATCAGACTGTTAAACAGCCACCACTAACATTGAGTGGCTGCTGCCAACAAACTGACTCAACTCCAGCCACTTTAATAATGGAAATTGATGGAAATTGATGTAAAAATGTATCAATAGCCACTTTAAACAATGTCACTTAATATAATGTTTACATACCCTACATTACTCATCTCATATGTATATACTGTACTCTATACCATCTACTGCACCTTGCCTATGCCGTTCTGTACCATCACTCATTCATATATCTTTATGTACATATTCTTTATCCCTTTACACTTGTGTGTATAAGGTAGTAGTTGTTAGGTTAGATTACTCGTTGGTTGTTACCGCATTGTCGGAACTAGAAGCACAAGCATTTTGCTACACTTGCATTAACATCTGCTAACCATGTGTATGTGACAAATACAATTGGATTTGATTTGATTTGATTTACTTACGAGCCCCTTAACCAACAGTGCAGTTTCAAAAAAATATGGATAAGAATAAGAGATAAAAGTAACAAGTAATTAAAGAGCAGCAATAAAATGACAATATGTACAGGAGGGTGCCGGTACAGAGTCAATGTGTGGGGGCACCGGTTAGTTCAGGTAGTATGTACATGTAGGTAGAGTTAATAAGTGACTATGCATAGATGACAACAGAGAGTGGCAGTGGTGTGGAGAGGGGGGAGAAATGTAAATCGTCTGGGTAGCCATTTGACTAGATGTTCAGGAGTCTTATGGCTTGGGTGTAGAAGCTATTTAGAAGCCTCTTGGACTGAGACTTGGCGCTCCGGTACCGCTTGCCTTGCGGTAGCAGAGAGAACAGTTTATGACCTGGGTGGCTGGAGTCTTTGACAATTTTTAGGGCCTTCCTCTGACACCGCCTGGTACAGAGGTCCTGGATGGCAGTAAACTTGGCCCCAGGGATGTACTGGGCCGTACGCTCTACCCTCTGTAGTGCCTTGCAGTCGGAGGCCGAGCAGTTGCCATACCAGGCAGTATGCTCTCGATGGTGCAACTGTAGAACCTTTTGAGGAACTGTGGACCCTTGCCAAATCTTTTCAGTCTCCTGAGGGGGAAAAGGTGTTGTCGTGCCCTCTTCACGACTGTCTTGGTGTGCTTGGACCATGTTAGTTTGTTGGTGATGTGGACACCAATGAACTTGAACCTCTCAATCTGCTCCACTGCAGCCCCGTCAATGAGAATGGGGGCGTGTTCGGTCCTCCTTTTCCTGTAGTCCACAATCATGTGTTGTTGTAACTACATGGGTGTTACAGTCAGTGATAATTATGGATGTGGATGTGCTGTTGTAACTACATGGGTGTTACAGTCAGTGATAATTATTGATGTGGATGTGCTGTTGTAACTACATGGATGTTACAGTCAGAGATAATTTATATGGATGTGCTGTTGTAACTACATGGATGTTGTGATAATTATGGACAGTGATAATTATGGATGTGGATGTGCTGTTGTAACTACATGGATGTTGCGGTCAGTGATAATTATGGATCAGTGATAATTATGGATGTGGATGTGCTGTTGTAACTACATGGATGTTGCGGTCAGTGATAATTATGGATGTGGATGTGCTGTTGTAACTACAGTGATATTTATGGATGGATGGATGTTGGATGTGCTGGACATGGAGTGATAATTATGGATGTGGATGTGCTGTTGTAACTACATGGATGTTGCGGTCAGTGATAATTATGGATGTGGATGTGCTGTTGTAACTACATGGATGTTACAGTCAGAGATAATTATGGATGTGCTGTTGTAACTACATGGATGTTATGGTCAGTGATATTTATGGATGTGGATGTGCTGTTGTAACTACATGGATGTTGCGGTCAGTGATAATTATGGATGTGGATGTGCTGTTGTAACTACATGGATGTTGCGGTCAGTGATAATGATGGATGTGCTGTTGTAACTACATGGATGTTGCGGTCAGTGATAATTATGGATGTGGATGTGCTGTTGTAACTACATGGATGTTAGTCAGTGATATTTCAGTGATATTTATGGATTATGGATGTGCTGTTGTAACTACATGGATGTTGCGGTCAGTGATAATTATGGATGTGGATGTGCTGTTGTAACTACATGGATGTTGCAGTCAGTGATAATTATGGATGTGGATGTGCTGTTGTAACTACATGGATGTTACAGTCAGTGATAATTATTGATGTGGATGTGCTGTTGTAACTACATGGGTGTTACAGTCAGTGATAATTATGGATGTGGATGTGCTGTTGTAACTACATGGATGTTACAGTCAGTGATATTTATGGATGTGGATGTGCTGTTGTAACTACATGGATGTTGCGGTCAGTGATAATTATGGATGTGGATGTGCTGTTGTAACTACATGGATGTTGCGGTCAGTGATAATTATGGATGTGGATGTGCTATTGTAACTACATGGATGTTACAGTCAGAGATAATTATGGATGTGCTGTTGTAACTACATGGATGTTATGGTCAGTGATAATTATGGATGTGGATGTGCTGTTGTAACTACATGGATGTTGCGGTCAGTGATAATTATGGATGTGGATGTGCTGTTGTAACTACATGGATGTTGCGGTCAGTGATAATTATGGATGTGGATGTGCTGTTGTAACTACAGTCAGTGACTCCAATGGAGTTGATAGAGAAGCAGCTTTGATTCATATTTTGTGGAATTTTCCCTTATGGAAAAAAACACAATTTCACATGTGGAAAATCACATATTTTTTTTGCACACGTACAATTTGTTTCACATGTAAAACTTCACATATGAAATCAGGGAACACTTCACATGTGATGATATTTCACATGAAGTTTCACATGTGGATTCAAATTTTCACATGAAACAAAAATGTGTTATGAGGATGTCACTGGAATGTCAACAAATAGCTGCAGTGTTTTCAACATACATATTTGACACACATGATTACATTCTATATGTTTATAGCATAGTAGTTCTCGCCAATCTGATCTTCCTGCTACGCCACCATGTCTGCGTCAATGATTTCACCTGTATTCCTACACGTTGGACTTCAAAGTAAATCTCAGCTTTGTACTGTATAATACACTCAAGAAAATCCATCATATTTATCATAGTGATTCAGGAGTAACATTAATACAACATTAGACAACTATAAAGAAATATAAGGGCACAAGGTGAGACCCAAATGCAGACACAGGAGGCAGATGGTTGAGCTCTGATATTTATTATAGAAAAAGGCAGGTCGGGTACAGGCAGGAGTTCATAAACCAGGTAAAAGTCTAAACAATACCAGGCTTGAAGTCAGGGGCAGGCACAGTGGTCAGGCAGGCGGGCTCAGAGTCAGGACCAGCAATGGTCAAAATCAGGAGGGTGAGAAAAGAGAGACTGGGAAAAGCAGGCGCTGAGACACAAAAACACTGGTTGACTTGACAAACAAGACAAACTGGCACAAAGGGATAGGAAACACAGGGATGAATAAACCAGGGATAATAAGCGACACCTGGAGGGGGTGGAGACAATAACAAGAACAGGTGAACCAGATCAGTGCGTGACAAGAAAACTCCCAAATTGCTGAAATAAGTACATGAAATCAATGATGAGAGAATAGCCAGATTAACTGATTTGTAAAATAACAGTGCAGATGCTACTCTTTAACTAAGAGCAGAGATGTATTATAGGTAATGAATGTGTAGGGGACTTCTAAGAATGGTACAGACTTTATGGCACAGCCGAAAGATACATTATTTCAGCTTAACAGCATACCGCGTACCCCGATACCATAGTATTTGCTTGTAAACAAAATTGAAACCAGTATTCATGCAAACAATTTGCTTTAATTGAAGTTATACATTAGAAGTTATTTTAATTGGAGTTTACATTATAGGGGATAGGTTGGCTTGCCAGGTCCTCCATATTACACCACACCCCGGAAAAACATGTCTTTGCCATTCTTCGGAATTATCTTATTTTCATGCATTTTGTATTTTTTTTACCCACTTTTTATCCCCAATTTTGTGATTACGATCTTGTCTCATCTCTGCAACTCCCCAACGGGGTCGGGAGAGGTGAAGATTGAGTCATGCCTCCTCCGAAATATTTTCTGCCAAGCCGCGCTTCTTAACACCCCTTCGCTTAACCCGGAAGTCTTCACTAATGTGTCGGAGGTAACACCATTCAACTGACGACCGAGTCAGCCTGCAGGCTCCCGCCACAAGGAGTCGCTAGAGCATGATTAGTCAAGTAAAAGCCCCCGTGGCCAAACCCGGATGATGCTGGGCCAATTATGCGCTGCCCTATGGTACTACGGGTCACGGCCGGTTGTGACACACATTCTTCGTAATTCTGATTGGTTTTATATAATAACTGTAAGGTCTAACTATTCATTGGGTCTTTTGATGCTTTTACTAATTTAAATCCATATGTTACATGTGGTTACATTTGTGCTACTGACCCTTTTACATGTGAGGAGAATAACATGTTTTCACCTCACATGTGAATTGTGGATTCACATGTGTAATTTGTAGTTACGGGTGAAAAACTTTCAAATGTGAAAATTGAATTTAGATTTTCACATGTTCACATGTATTCAATATAAAGTTCACATCTTAACACCACCTTTTCTCATGTGAGGAGAATAACATGTTTTCACCTCACATGTGAAGTGCAGACGGAATTTGTTTTTTCACAGGTGAAAAACTTCCACATGTGAAAAAATAATTTTACACTTTCACATGAAAAATGTCTAGCTTCATTTTTTTTTTAAAGTGGGTAGTTCGAGCCCTGAATGCTGATTGTATGACAGCCCTGGTATATTGGCAATATACCACACCCCCTCAAGACCCTATTGCTTAGTAAAACACGGTGACATTTTGCATCCCCATGTTTTCACATGTTCTCAAATGTTGTACATGTTGCCACGTTATCAATCAATCAAATGTATTTATAAAGACCTTTTTACATCAGCAGTTGTCACAAAGTGCTGTACAGAAACCCAGCCTAAAACCCCAAACAGCAAGCAATGCATGTGTAGAAGCACTGTGGTTAGGAAAAACTCCCTAGAAAGACAAGAACCGAGGAAAGAAACGTAGAGAGGAACCAGGCTCTGAGGGGTGGCCAGTCCTCTTCTGGCTGTGCCAGGTAGACTAGAGGAACCAGGCTCTGAGGGGTGGCCAGTCCTCTTCTGGCTGTGCCAGGTAGACTAGAGGAAGCAGGCTCTGAGGGGTGGCCAGTCCTCTTCTGGCTGTGCCAGGTAGACTAGAGGAACCAGGCTCTGAGGGGTGGCCAGTCCTCTTCTGGCTGTGCCAGGTAGACTAGAGGAACCAGGCTCTGAGGGGTGGCCAGTCCTCTTCTGGCTGTGCCAGGTAGACTAGAGGAACCAGGCTCTGAGGAGTGGCCAGTCTTCTTCTGGCTGTGCCAGGTAGACTAGAGGAAGCAGGCTCTGAGGGGTGGCCAGTCCTCTTCTGGCTGTGCCGGGTAGACCAGAGGAACAAGGCTCTGAGGGGTGACCAGTCCTCATCTGGCTGTGCCGGGTAGACCAGAGGAACCAGGCTCTGAGGGATGGCCAGTCCTCTTCTGGCTGTGCCGGGTAGACCAGAGGAACCAGGCTCTGAGGGGTGACCAGTCCTCTTCTGGCTGTGCCGGGTAGACCAGAGGAACCAGGCTCTGAGAGGTGGCCAGTCCTCTTCTGGCTGTGCCAGGTAGACCAGAGGAACCAGGCTCTGAGGGGTGGTCAGTCCTCTTCTGACTGTGCCGGGTAGACCAGAAAAACCAGGCTCTGAGGGGTGACACGTCCTCTTCTGGCTGTGCCGGGTCGGGATTACAACAGAACATGGTCTTTGAGGCCAGATCACTGGCCAGAAGGACTAGACACTGACAGAAAGGGCTGGCCAGAAGGACTAGACACTGAGAGAAGGACTAGACACTGACAGAAAGGGCTGGCCAGAAGGACTAGACACTGAGAGAAGGACTAGACACTGAGAGAAGGACTAGACACTGAGAGAAGGACTAGACACTGAGAGAAGGACTAGACGCTGAGAGAAGGACTAGACACTGAGAGAAGGACTAGATGCTGAGAGAAGGACTAGACACTGAGAGAAGGACTAGACACTGAGAGAAGGACTAGATGCTGAGAGAAGGACTAGACACTGAGAGAAGGACTAGACACTGAGAGAAGGACTAGATGCTGAGAGAAGGACTAGACACTGAGAGAAGGACTAGACACTGGGAGAAGGACTAGACATTGAGAGAAGGACTAGACACTGAGAGAAGGACGAGACACTGAGAGAAGGACTAGACACTGAGAGAAGAACTAGAAACTGAGCGAAGGACTAGACACTGAGAGAAGGACTAGACACTGAGAGAAGTACTAGACACTGACAGAAGGACTAGACACTGAGAGAAGGACTAGACACTGAGAGAAGGACTAGACACTGAGAGATGGACTAGACACTGACAGAAGGACTAGACACTGAGAGGGCTGGCCAGACGGACTAGACACTG
>NC_056447.1:52046858-52069358 GCF_018296145.1 Oncorhynchus tshawytscha | reverse complement strand
AGTGCCTTGTTGCAAACGGGACACATGTTTTGGAATATTTTTATTCTGTGCAGGCTTCCTTCTTTTCACTCTATCAATTAGGGTAGAATTGGGGAGTAACTACAATGCTGTGGATCCCTCCTCAGTTTTCTCCTATCACAACCATTAAACTCTGTAACTGTTTTTAAAGTGAACATTGGCCTCATGGTGAAATCCCTGAGTGGTTTCCTTCCTCTCCGGCAACTGAGTTAGGAAGGACGCCTGTATCTTTGTAGTGACTGGGTGTATTGATACACCATCTAAAGTGTAATTAAAAACTTCACCATGCTCAAAGGGATATTCAATGTCTGCTTTTATTTACAAAAATGTAATCTACCAATAGGTGCCCTTCTTTGTGAGGCATTGGAAAACCTCCCTGGTCTTTGTGTTTGAATCTGTTTTGAAATTCACTGCTCAACTGAGGGACCTTACAGATAATTGTATTTGTGGGGTACAGAGATGAGGTAGTCATTAAAAAATCATGTTAAACACTATTATTGCACACAGAGTGAGTCCATGCAACTTATTATATGACCTGTTTTAAGCACATTTTCATTTTTTATTATTTTGTAAACATTTTGAAAACCAATTCCCCGTTGACATTATGGGGTATTGTGTGTAGGCCAGTGACAAAACATCTAAATGGAATCCATTTCAAATTCAGGGTTTAACTCAACAAAATGTGGAACAATTCACGGAGTGTGAATACTTTCTGAGGCACTGCATGTTTGCTGTGTTGTATTTTCCCAGTGAGGAGAGTTTTGAGGTCATAACATCCCTTTTTTCAACAAAACACTTTACTATCCTTGATGGTTAACTGCTGTAAAATACCACTCCCATGTATGTTTGCTGTATCGTATTTGGGAAAGGAGAGAGAATCTTCATTTGAGCCCGATTGCTACAACAGAAAAATAATCTCGTGGCAAAAGGACATTTTAATTATTATGTGGATTGTAATTCATGTAAAAAAAAATTGTGAAAGCAAATCACATCTGAAATTTAAAGTGGCAATTTCAAACTTTAAGCCTTTTTAAACCTTGAATGGACTACTGCTGCGGTACAGGACAATCCGAAAAAGAGTGATCAAATTAAGATCAGACATCTGTAGAGGTAGCAGTGAGGTAGCACCAGACCGGTCCCTGAACCGATCTCTCTACAGGTTCAAGCAGGCTAATTGATGAGGAGACTAACTGCAGTAGCCTGTTGTTTCAATGATATCAAATAATAAAACACATTAAAATCATAATTGAGGATGAACAACTACTTTCTTAAGACCTGTGACTATGTATTGTCACACAGCATCACACAGCACCTCACAGCATCACACAGCACCTCACAGCATCACACAGCACCTCACAACATCACACAGCACCTCACAACATCACACAGCATCACACAGCACCTCACAGCATCACACAGCACCTCACAGCATCACACAGCACCTCACAGCATCACACAGCACCTCACAGCATCACACAGCATCACACAGCACCTCACAGCACCTCACAGCACCTCACAGCTTCACGTAGCATCTCACAGCACCTCACAGCATCACACAGTGCATCACAGCATCACACATCACCTCACATCACACAGAACCTCACAGCATCACACAACCTCACAGCACCACACAACCTCACAGTACCGCACAGCATCACACAGCTCCTCACAGCATCATACAGCACCTCACAGCATCATACAGAACCTCACAGCACCTAACAGCATCTCATGGCACGCAGCACCTAAATCTACCAAAGCTGTTCAGGTAATGGACGCCAAATAAATACCCACTTCATCAACACTGTAGACACTGTAGAAACTAGCAAATACCCACTTACACAGTACATCAGTGCCCTCAAAGTTCATACCTAAGCTAAGGACCCTGGGGCTAAACACCTCCCTCTGCAACTGGATCCTGGACTTCCTGACGGGCCTCCCCCAGATGGTATGGGTAGGTAACAACACATCCGCCACACTGATCCTCAACACAGGGGCCCCTCAAGGGTGCGTGCTCAGCCCCCTCCTGTACTCCCTGTTCACTAATGACTACACGGCCAGGCACGACTCCAACACCATCATTAAGTTTGCAGATGACACAACAGTGGTAGGCCTGATCACCGACAATGATGAGACAGCCTATAGGGAGGAGGTCAGAGACCTGACCGTGTGCTGCAAGGAGAACAACCTCTCCCTCAACATGATCAAGACTAAGGAGATGATAGTGGACTACAGGAAAAGGAGGACCGAGCACGCTCCCATTCTCATCGACGGGGCTGTAGTGGAGCATGTTGAGAGCTTCAAGTTCCTTGGTGTCCACATCACCAACAAACTAACATGGTCCAAGCACACCAAGACAGTAGTGAAGAGGGCACGACAACACCTATTCCCCCTCAGGAGACTGAAAAGATTTATCATGGGTCTTCAGATCCTCAATTGGTTTTACAGCCTCGCCATCGAGAGCATCCTGACGGGTTGTATCTCTGCCTGGTATGGCAACTGCTCGGCCTCCGACTGCAAGGCACTACAAAGTGTAGTGCGAACGGCCCAGTACATCACCGGGGCCTAGCTGCCATTCAGTCCTGCCATCCAGGACCTCTGTACCAGGCGGTGCAGAGGAAGGTCCTAAAAATTGTCAAAGACTCCAGCCACCCTAGTCATAGACTGTTCTCTCTGCTACTGCATGGCAAGTGGTACCGGAGTGCCAAGTCGACGTCCAAGAGGCTTCTAAACAGCTTCTACCCCCAAGCCATAAGACTCCTGAACAGCTAATGGCTACCCAGACTATTTGCAATTTAAACTGTTTTAAGACCCAGGAAAGAGAGAGAGAGGTGGGAGGGAGGGAGTAAACGAGCGAGCGAGAGAGAGGGAAAGAGAGAAGGGGGAGAGCAATGGATAGACAATTGAAACGGTTTTAAGACCCAGGAAAGAGAGAGAGAAGGGAGGGAGAGAGAGCGATAGGGTGGGAAGGAGGGAGGAGAGAGCGAGAGAGAGAGAGAGAGAGAGGGGGGGAAGGAGAGAGAGAGAGAGAGAGGGGGAAGGAGAGAGAGAGAGAAGGGAGGGAGGGAGAGCGATAGGGAGGGAAGGAGAGAGAGAGAGAGAGAGGGAAGGAGAGTGAGAGAGAGAAGGGAGGGAGGGAGAGCGATAGAGAGGGAAGGAGGGAGGAGAGAGAGAGAGAGAGGGTGGGGGGAAGGAGAGTGAGAGAGAAAATGGAAAATGTCAATAGATGCTTGTCATCTTAGATACTCTGGAATAGGATATTAAATGCGGTGTTGCATTTGACGTCACGGTTGAGAGCAATGGAGGTGGAAAGTTAAAAGCTTTTGAAAGTTATTGATAGACACTGTTTACCTCTCCAAGTGAAAGAGAAAGAGAAAAGAGAGACAGACAGAGGGAGAAAGAGAGCAGAGATAAAAACATATATATGTTTATTTAACTAGACAAGTCAATTAAGACCAAATTCTTATTTACACTGACGACCTACACCAGCCAAACCTGGGCCAATTGTGTGCCGCCCTATGGGATTCTCAATCACTGCCAGTTGTGATACAGCCTGGATTTGAACCAGGGTGTCTGTAGTGATGCCTCTAGCAATGAGATGCAGTACCTTAGACCACTGCACCACTCAGGAGTCCAAAAAATTTGGGAGGGACAGACTTTTGTTTATTATCTACTTCACTTGCTTTGGCAAAGTTAGCATATGTCAATGAATCACTTCAATTGAGAGAGAGATAGAGAGAGAATCAACTATTAAAGACTACCAGAACCCACTGGATTCTCCAATACCTTGAATGAGCTACAGGGCAAAATAAAAACCCTCCAACCCAAAAAGGCATGTGGTGTTGATGGTATCCTTAATGAAATGAACGAATATACAGACAACAAATTCCAATTGGCTATACTAAAACTCTTTAACATCATCATTAGCTCTGGCATCTTCCCCAATATTTGGAACCAAGGACTGATCACCCCAATCTACAAAAGTGGAGACAAATTTGACCCCAATAACTACTGTGGGATATGCATCAACAGCAACCTTGGAAAATCCTCTGCATTATCATTAACAGCAGACTCGTACATTTCCTCAATGAAAACAATGTACTGAGCAAATGTCGATTTGGCTTTTTACCAAAATACCGTACAACAGACCATGTATTCACCCTGCACACCCTAATTGACACCCAAACAAACCAAAACAAAGGCAAAGTCTTCTCATGCTTTGTTGATTTCAAAAAAGCCTTTGACTCAATTTGGCATGAGGGTCTGTTATACAAATTGATGGAAAGTGGTGTTGGGGGTAAAACATACAACATTATAAAATCTATGTACACAAACAACAAGTGTGCGGTTAAAATTGTCAAAAACACACACATTTCTTCCCACAGGGCCGTGGGGTGAGACAGGGATGCAGCTTAAGCCCCACCCTCTTCAACATATATAGCAACGAATTGGCGCGGGCACTAGAAAAGTCTGCAGCACCCGGCCTCACCCTATTAGAATCTGAAGTCAAATGTCTACTGTTTGCTGATGATCTGGTGCTTCTGTCACCAACCAAGGAGGGCCTACAGCAGCACCTAGATATTCTGCACAGATTCTGTCAGACCTGGGCCCTGACAGTAAATCTCAGTAAGACCAAAATAATGGTGTTCCAAAAAAGGTCCAGTCGCCAGGACCACAAATACAAATTCCATCTAGACACCATTGCCCTAGAGCACACAAAACCTATACATACCTTGGCCTAAACATCAGCGCCACAGGTAACTTCCACAAAGCTGTGAACGATCTGAGAGACAAGGCAAGAAGGACATTCTTTGCCATCAAAAGGAACATAAAATTCAACATACCAATTAGGATCTGGCTAAAAATACTTGAATCCGTCATAGAGCACATTGCCCTTTATGGTTGTGAGGTCTGGGGTCCGCTCACCAACCAAGACTTCATGAGGGAAAAAAACAAAATGGGGCAAAAAAAAAACATTTTTTTCTTTAAAGGTGTCACGTCCTGACCTTAGTTCCGTTTTTATGTCTCTATTTTAGTTTGGTCAGGGCGTGAGTTGGGGTGGGCATTCTATGTTTTGGTTCTGTGTGTTATATTTCTAGGTGTTTGGCCTGGTATGGTTCCCAATCAGAGGCAGCTGTCAATCGTTGTCTCTGATTGAGAACAATACTTAGGCAGCCTGTTTTCCCACTATGGGTTGTGGGTAGTTGTTTTCCGTTTCAGTGTTTGCACCATACGGGACTGTGTTTGCGCCATACGGGACTGTGTTTGCGCCATACGGGACTGTGTTTGCGCCAAACGGGACTGTGTTTGCGCCATACGGGACTGTGTTTGCGCCATACGGGACTGTGTTTGCGCCATACGGGACTGTGTTTGGGACTGTGTTTGCGCCATACGGGACTGTGTTTGCGCCGTACGGGACTGTGTTTGCACCATACAGGACAGTGTTTGCACCATACGGGACTGTGTTTGCGCCATACGGGACTGTGTTTGCGCCATACGGGACTGTTTCGGTTTTCCATTTATTCTCTTGTTCTTTTGTATTTAGTGTTCAGTTAATTAAAGGAAATATGAACACGTACCACGCTGCGCTTTGGTCTCCTCCTTCTTCCTCAGACAAACATTGTTACACTAAGCCTTTGGTCTCCTCCTTCTTCCTCAGACAAACATCGTTACACTAAGCCATTGGTCTCCTCCTTCTTCCTCAGACAAACATTGTTACACTAATCCTTTGGTCTCCTCCTTCTTCCTCAGACAAACATCGTTACACTAAGCCATTGGTCTACTCCTTCTTCCTCAGACAAACATCGTTACACTAAGCCATTGGTCTCCTCCTTCTTCCTCAGACAAACATCGTTACACTAAGCCATTGGTCTACTCCTTCTTCCTCAGACAAACATCGTTACACTAAGCCATTGGTCTCCTCCTTCTTCCTCAGACAAACATCGTTACACTAAGCCATTGGTCTCCTCCTTCTTCCTCAGACAAACATCGTTACACTAAGCCATTGGTCTACTCCTTCTTCCTCAGACAAACATCGTTACACTAAGCCATTGGTCTCCTCCTTCTTCCTCAGACAAACATCGTTACACTAAGCCATTGGTCTCCTCCTTCTTCCTCAGACAAACATCGCTACAAAAGGCAAAGTCTGGCATGTGGATGTGTTTACTGTTAAACTATAATGTGGATGTCATGGATTGTTCGTCCTTGCATCTGTCTACGAGGGTTATATTGGTCTAGCTCCATCCCTCTGCTGTAGACCAAAGTATTTGTAAAGTGACAAGGCTGTTCTGTTGTTTTTGGAATCCGGGAGAATGTAGCTTTACATTTTGGTCTGTCGCAAATTTTAAAAAGCCAGCCAGCAGTTCTGAACCGATGAAATAGTGTGTTAAGTATAAGTTGGATACGGGGCACATTACATTGGAAATGTTATACAGGACAGGAGATGAGAGGAGGCTGCTGCAGTACTTTGAATCAGACCTGGGTTCAAATACTATTTGAAATAATTTCAAATACTTCCGCTGGGCTTGATTGAACTTGCCTGGCTAAATGGAACCCAAAGAACAGTCCTTCAGAGAGCAAACCCCACCCACCAAGCATTCCAGACAGCAATTGCTAAACGTATTTGAAAGATTTCAAATAATACTTGAACCCAAGTCTGGACTGCCAAGGCACATTGAATACATTACAGGGGTTGTGTGATGAATCATTTTCAATCTGCGTCTCTTTTTTTGAACAATCGTTCTCATTTGAGACAACAATTAGCATATCAATGTGTCCTTTCAGAGTGGGATTAGACTCATTATATAATGATGGTAAAGGCCAGGGTTTGAAAATGGCTCATAAAGAAATGCAATACTTTTGCTCCAAGACCTGAATGCTGATTTTCTTTTCTCCTGCCATTGTCTTGACAAGACCTCATTCATTCATTCATGTGTGACCTTGCTACAGGGTAGCTTTGACTAGTCTGGAGTGTCTGAGGTTGATGCTTACTGCCCCCTGAATTCGCTAGATCGGTCTAAGAATTGGGACGACAGCAGATGTGCAGGGAAGTGGTGGAGATAACTGACAATGACTTCTAGAGACTATTCAGACACTAAGTATTCTTTACCCAGCTAGCACATTTGGTTCCTTGGAAGTTGTGGGAATGTATGTTTTTGGGTTCCAATTATTTGTGGGAACGAAGCCATATGTTTCCTGAATGGTAAGACTGAACATTTTTCAAACGTTCTGGGAACATTTCTTTTTAAGTGAGAGGGAGGTTCTGAGAATGTTTTACTCTGGTTCCTTGAACCTTTTACTCTGGTTCTGAGAATGTTTTCCTCTGGTTCTGAGAATATTTTACCCTGGTTCCTTGAACCTTTTACTCTGATCTGAATGTTTTCCTCTGGTTCTGAGAATGTTTTACTCTGGTTCCTTGAACCTTTTACTCTGATCTGAATGTTTTCCTCTGGTTCTGAGAATGTTTTACCCTGGTTCCTTGAACCTTTTACTCTGATCTGAATGTTTTCCTCTGGTTCTGAGAATATTTTACCCTGGTTCCTTGAACCTTTTACTCTGATCTGAATGTTTTCCTCTGGTTCTGAGAATATTTTACCCTGGTTCCTTGAACCTTTTACTCTGATCTGAATGTTTTCCTCTGGTTCTGAGAATGTTTTTGTCTGGTTCCTTGAACCTTTTACTCTGATCTGAATGTTTTCCTCTGGTTCTGAGAATGTTTTTGTCTGGTTCCTTGAACCTTTTACTCTGATCTGAATGTTTTCCTCTGGTTCTGAGAATGTTTTCCCCTGGTTCCTTGAACCTTTTACTCTGATCTGAATGTTTTCCTCTGGTTCTGAGAATGTTTTACTCTGGTTCCTTGAACCTTTTACTCTGGTTCTGAGAATGTTTTCCTCTGGTTCTGAGAATGTTTTACTCTGGTTCTGAGAATGTTTTCCTCTGGTTCCTTGAATGATTTCCTGGGAGGTTTTATTAATGCTCTGAGAATGGAAATTAAAGGTTATCTGGAGGTATTTAAATAACTTCCTTAAAACATTAACTTAATGTTTAAATAAGACTTAAAACATTGCTAGCTTATTTTGGGTTAACTTTTTTGAATTCCAAAAACAGGACAAATGGAAATTAATTTCCTTAGGTGTTAATCATGCAAACACATAATTTTTTATTGTGACCCGGAATCAGTGAGATTCAAACGTATAATATTCTGTTCTCTATCCATGGAATGAGTTCACTCACAGTGCCACCAAGATGGAGCTAGCATGCCATTCCCAGAACGTTCCCAGAACGTTGTGGGAAGGACAACCACACTCTCACCAACCTCTAAGAAACATATGGTTCTCAGAATGTTATGCGCTAGCTGGGTACTTACTTTTGACATCTTCGAAAGTTGCAACAATCTTCTACCACTGTCGGCTTTCTTTTGACACAGTTCTTTGACCTGTTCCAGTCTATGTATAACCGCTGTTAGTTTATCATCTGTCTGGTAGGATTGGCATATGATTTATGCACTAGATACGATGGGGTGAGGATCCTCCAGACAGTCTTGTGGATTGACTTGTGGTGCAACGGAGAGAGACAGAGACAGACAGTCTTAAAAGTTTAGTTTGGGATTTTGGCAATGAAGTGTCCCGTCCTTTTTTGGTCCAGTATGCAGGAAGTTAGAGGTTATTTCTCGAGATAATGCTAACTAGTAGTAACCAAAGACTTCCAGTCTTTGCGCTAAGCTAGTAACTGCTAATGCCATCTTCGGATCCTCAATCAGTGCAATGCGATGTACAACCCAGGCACACAACCCAGGACCCAGTACTCAGACTGTGACCATACAGTGGCCACACAGGAATCAAGTCTCTCTATGTTTCCAAATGCACCTGTTAAGAGGTCAAATGTTATTATACCCATCTAGGGAAATATGGGCTAGCTACGACGTCAAACGCTGAATTCTTCACATGATCCACGCAGCCCACTCTGATGAGAGGCTATGGATGGAAGGATGGCGGGTGGAATTTAGGCCGTGCATTCGAATGAGAGCTTTTGTTGTACTGTGTTAAGCCACAACCAGTGTTTGGTAGGTTACTTTCTCAACGTAATCCGTTGCAGTTCCATGTTACCTTTCCCAAAAATTATAATCAGTAACGTAACTTTAGGATTACCCAAAACTCAGTGATGTAATCTGATTACATTTCGTTACTTTTAGATTACTTTCCCCTTAAAAGGCATTAAAAGAAGACAAAAATGTATGTTACCAATTGAACATAATAATATTGCAGGATAAATCAATGTTAAAGTTTACATAGCTGGCCATATATGGATGATTCATTTGACTTTATGGGTTGGTTATGTAGGCTTCTTCTAACCCATTGCTTTCTACTACATATAATAATAAGATTAAATTATATCTTTACGTTAAAAACCAAAGTCTATCAGAATTCCTGTCATTCAAATACATGTTATACCCCTTGATCTTCCAGAATAGGACTTGGAAATATGGAAGTATAGACAGGAGAAATTGTTTTACCTGAGCATGACCCCAAAACTAAGGACATATTAGCCAGCCCTACTTTGTTGTTTAGGATTTTGTTTTCATGGAGGACTGATTGGGCTCATTGATTCATTGACTGTATGCTCTCGTTGGCTGGCCCTCACTACATATTCGTTGCCAGACCCACTGGTTCCAGGTCATCTATAAGTCTTTGCTAGGTAAAGCTCCGCCTTATCTTAGCTCACTAGTCACGATAGCACGAGCTCCAGCAGGTATATCTCACTTTTATCCCCAAAGCCAACACCTCCTTAGGCAGCCTTTCCTTCCAGTTCTCTGCTGCCAATGACTGGAACGAATTGCAAAAATTGCTGAAGTTAGACTTATATCTCCCTCACTAACTTTAAACATCAGCTATCTGAGTAGCTAACCGATCGCTGCAGCTGTACACAGCCCATCTGTAAATAGCCCATCCAATCTACCTACCTTATCCCCATATTGTTATTATTTACTTTTCTGCTCTTTTGCACCATTTATTTACCATTTACCATTTATTTACCATTTACTCTTTTGCACCTTTTATTCCATATGTAACCCTGTGTTGTTGTTTGTGTCGCACTGCTGTGCTTTATCTTGGCCAGGTCGCAGTTGTAAATGAGAACTTGTTCTCAACTAGTCTACCTGGTTAAATAAAGGTGAAATATATTTTTTTATTTAATATTAGAGTTGAAAAATAAATGCTGCGCTCATGGAAATTCCACAATTTAGCTTTTAAGAAGGAACACCTGTTATTTGAAATGCATTTCAGGTGATTACCTCATGAAGCTGGTTGAGAGAATGCCAAGAGTGTGCAAAGCTGTCATCAAGGTGGCTACTTTGAAGAATCTAAAATCTAAAATATATTTTGATTTGTTAAACACTTTTTTTGGTTACTACTTGATTCCATATGTGTTATTTCATAGTTTTGATGTCTTCACTATTGTCACTATTGTTTGCTTCCTCCTCTTCCTCTGAAGAGGTGAAACAAGGATGGGACCAATACACAGCATGGTAGGTGTCCATGGTTTTAATAGGAAAACTCAAGATGAACACAACTACAAAACAAGAAACGTGAAAACCCAAAACAGTCCCGTGTGGCACTGACACAGGAAACAATCATCTACAAAATACCCAAAGAATATGGCTGCCTAAATATGGTTCCCAATCAGAGACAACGATAAACACCTGCCTCTGATTGAGAACCACTCTAGGCAACCATAGACTTACCTAGACAACTAAACTGAACACAACCCCATTAATCTAATAAACCCCTAGACAAGACGAAACACATAAATCACCCATGTCACACCCTGGCCTAACCAAAATTATAAAGAAAACAAAGATAACTCAGGCCAGGGCGTGACAACTATAATTCTACAATGTAGAAAAAAGTACAGAAAATCTTTTGAATGAGTTTTTATGTCCAAACCTTTGACTGGTACTGTATATATCCAAACATGGATGTAGCAACTACATCTTACCTCTATAAATCTATCAAAAGTCTGTCAGTTTGAGCATGTGTCCATGTGTCCATGTGTCCCTGTGTCCATGTGTCCCTGTGTCCATGTGTCCATGAGTCCATGTGTCCATGTATCCATGTGTTCATGTGTCCATGTGTCCATGTGTCCCTGTGTCCATGTGTCCATGTGTCCCTGTGTCCATGAGTCCATGTGTCCCTGTGTCCATGTGTCCATGTGTCCATGTGTCCATGAGTCCATGTGTCCATGAATCCATGTGTCCCTGTGTCCATGTGTCCCTGTGTCCATGTGTCCATGAGTCCATGTGTCCATGTGTCCCTGTGTCCATGTGTCCTTGTGTCTATGTGTCCCTGTGTCCATGTGTCCTTGTGTCCATGTGTCCATGTGTCCATGTGTCCTTTTTCTTTTTATCAGCATGAATTATATTGAGCAATAAAATACCTACTTTTATTCTATAGGCTGGGATCCTCACTATGCAGCTGTTATTCTATAGGCTGGGATCCTCACTATGCAGCTGTTATTCTATAGGCTGGGATCCTCACTATGCAGCTGTTATTCTATAGGCTGGGATCCTCACTATGCAGCTGTTGCAAGAGCACATTTTTCACTGGCTGGTGTCAAAAATAATGATTGATAGCCTTCATTACTGGGTTCAAATCCACATTTAGATTTGTGAACAGCCAGCCACAACAACCACAATCCTTAAGGCGCAAGTAGCTAAATGAGAGAGCAGCACTGTGATTCACATCAATGCGCTATGTAGATTTCAGTAAGAGGTGAAATCCGTATCGCCGTACACGACACCACTACTGTCATCCTTACCTCCAAGGTGTTTAAGTTGGATAATCTTTGGATGCCGGCAGCACCATTGGAAAACATAGCTTGGACTGTAGATGTCACGCACTGGTCCAAGTATTTTGTGTTTATCTTTATTTATTTGGTCAGGCCAGGGTGTGGCATGGGTTTTTGTATGTGGTGTGTATGTATTGGGATTGTAGCTTAGTGGGGTGATCTAGTTAAGTCTATGGCTGTCTGGAGTGGTTCTCAATCAGAGGCAGGTGTTTATCGTTGTCTCTGATTGGGAACCATATTTAGGCAGCCATATTCTTTGAGTGTTTCGTGGGTGATTGTCCTTAGTGTCCTGATGTCCTTGTTCTGTGTTTATGTGCACCAGTATTAGGCTGTTTCGGTTTTCGTTACGTTTATTGTTTTGTAGTGTTTGTATTCAGATTCGTGTTGCTTCAGTTTAATAAACATGGATCGTAATCTACACGCCGCATTTTGGTCCGACTCTCCTTCACATAAAGAAAATCGTTACAGTAGCCTACAAAAAAGCTTATTCCTGCTCTTTTTCCGCGATCCATCAAACACATTTGGTGTTTCATCATAGTGGTCTCTGACATCATAGTGGTCTCTGACATCATAGTGGTCTCTGACATCATAGTGGTCTCTGACATCATAGTGGTCTCTGACATCATAGTGGTCTCTGACATTTTTTATTTGACCTTTTATTTAACCAGGCGAGTCAGCTAAGAACAAATTCTTATTTTCAATGACGGCCTAGGAACAGTGGGTTAACTGCCTGTTCAGGGGCAGAATGACAGATATGTACCTTGTCAGCTCGGGGGTTTGAACTCGGGGGTTTGAACTCGCAACCTTCCGCTTAAACTGAGAAAACAGAGAAATGTCAAACATCCTTTCTGAACTTAATTAACAGCAATCCTCAAAGTAATCATCTAGTTCTTTATAAAGTATCAGTAATCTGATTACAATATTTTTTGTTGGTAACGTAACGGATTACAATTACCGGTTTTTGTGATCCCTTACATGTAACAGATTACATGTAATCTGTTACTCCCAACCCTGGGCACAACCTAAGTATATGGCCTTAACATCAATGATCTATGTTTAAATATATCCGTCTCAAAGGACCATGTTAAGAATTATTCGATTTCTGGTCTTAGAGTCTCCGCTCTCTCTCCCCTTCTCCCTCTCTCTCTCCCTGCCTTTCCCCATCTCTCTCTCCCTTTCTCTTTCTCTCTCTCTCTCTCCCTTTCTCTCTCTCCTCTCTCCCTGCCTTTCCCCATCTCTCTCTCTCCTTTCTCTCTCTCTCTCTCTCTCTCCTCTCTCTCTCTCTCCCTGCCTTTCCCCATCTCTCTCTCTCTCTCTCCTTTCTCTCTCTCTTTCTCTGCCTTTCCCCATCTCTCTCTCCTCATTCTCTCCCTTTTTCTCTCTCTCTCTCTCTCCCTTGCCTTTCCCCATCTCTCTCTCTCCTCTCTCTCTCTCCTCTCTCTCTCTCTCCCTGCCTTTCCCCATCTCTCTCTCTCCTCTCTCTCTCCCTGCCTTTCCCCATCTCTCTCTCTCCTCTCTCTCCCTGCCTTTCCCCATCTCTCTCTCTCTCTCTCTCCCTGCCTTTCCCCATCTCTCTCTCTCTTCCCTCTCTCTCTCTCCCTGCCTTTCCCCATCTCTCTCTCTTTCCTCTCTCTCTCTCCCTGCCTTTCCCCATCTCTCTCTCTCTTCCTCTCTCTCTCCCTGCCTTTCCCCATCTCTCTCTCTCTTCCTCTCTCTCTCCCTGCCTTTCCCCATCTCTCTCTCTCTTCCTCTCTCTCTCTCCCTGCCTTGCCCCATCTCTCTCTCTCTTCCTCTCTCTCTCTCCCTTCCTCTCTCTCTCTCCCTGCCTTTCCCCATCTCTCTCTCTCTCTCTCCCTGCCTTTCCCCATCTCTCTCTCTCTCCCTGCCTTTCCCCATCTCTCTCTCTCTTCCTCTCTCTCTCCCTGCCTTTCCCCATCTCTCTCTCTTCCTCTCTCTCTCTCCCTGCCTTTCCCCATCTCTCTCTCTCTCTCCCTCTCTCTCTCTCCCTGCCTTTCCCCATCTCTCTCTCTCTCTCTCCCCTCTCTCTCTCTCCCTGCCTTTCCCCATCTCTCTCTCTCTCTCTCTCCCTCTCTCTCTCCCTGCCTTTCCCCATCTCTCTCTCTCTCCCTCTCTCTCTCTCCCTGCCTTTCCCCATCTCTCTCTCTCTTTCTCTCTCTCTCCCTGCCTTTCCCCATCTCTCTCTCTCTCTCTCTCTTTCTCTCTCTCTCCCCGCCTTTCCCCATCTCTCTCTCTTTCTCTCTCTCTCCCCGCCTTTCCCCATCTCTCTCTCTCTCCCTTTCTCTCTCTCTCCCTGCCTTTCCCCATCTCTCTCTCCCTTTCTCTCTCTCTCCCTGCCTTTCCCCATCTCTCTCTCCCTTTCTCTCTCTCTCCCTGCCTTTCCCCATCTCTCTCTCTCTCCCTTTCTCTCTCTCTCCCTGCCTTTCCCCATCTCTCTCTCTCTCTCCCTTTCTCTCTCTCTCCCTGCCTTTCCCCATCTCTCTCTCTCTCCCTTTCTCTCTCTCTTTCTCTGCCTTTCCCCATCTCTCTCTCCTCGTTCTCTCCCTTTTTCTCTCTCCCCCTCTTTATCTCTTCTCTACATCTCTTTCTTCTCTCTACCTCTTTCCCCTCTCTTCTCTCGCTCACTCTCTCTCTTTGCTCTCTCTCTCTCACTCTCTTTCTCTCATTCCCCTGATATTTTTTGGCTGTTAAGGTGGCAGTTGGACATGAAACGGGCGGTCGGTGCAGCGAGGAGCGGAGCGGTGTTTACCGACAGCTCCTTGATATCTCACATTTGTTTATTAAAGAACCAGCAGTGTGTGTGATTGTGCGAACACATTTTACTATATCAACTTAAATTCAGAAGTGAGAACATTTTGTCGGTCCTCACTTGTAAAAATGGTATTTTAGATTTAGGAGTTAGGTATAGGTTTAAAATTAGAGATAGGGGTTAAATTTAGGAGTTAGGGTTTAGAATAGGGTTAGGCTAATGGTTAAAGTTATGGTAAGGGTTAGGGGTTAGAGAAAATAGGATTTTGAATGGGAATCTTGGACAACTCAAAGACTCCTAGATGCCCTTCCAGAATCCCTCCACCTACCCAATGACATTGGTGTATAGAAATCAGTTAACCACCTAATCGAGGATCTAAACGTAACTTTGCACAATACCCTATATGCAGTTGCACCTCTTAAAAACAAAAAAACATTTGTCAAAAGAAATGAGCTCCCTGGTATACAAAAAATAACCGAGCCCTGAAGTAAGCTTCCAGAAAATTGGAAGGGAAATGGCGGTGCACCAACCTGGAAGTCTTCCGACTAGCTTAGCTTACCGTGCAGTATCGAAGAACCCTCACTGCAGCTCGATCAGCCTACTTTTCCAACCTGATTGAGGAGAATAAAAACAATCAAAAATGTATTTTTGATACTGTGCAAAGCTAACTAAAAAGCAGCATTCCCCAATTGAGGATGGCCTGCACTTCAGCACTGATGAATGCATTGCTTGCTGTTTGGGGTTTTAGGCTGGGTTTCTGTAACAGCAATTTGAGATATCAGCTGATTTAAAACCTGTTGAGGCTAGGGGGCAGCATTTTCACTTTTGGATGAATAGCGTGCCCAGAGTAAACGGCCTCCTACTCTTTCCCAGATGGGAATATATGCATATTATTATTACTGGTGGATAGAAAACACTCTGAAGTTTCTAAAACTGTTTGAATTATGTATGTGAGTATAACAGAACTCATATGGCAGACAAAAACCTGAGAAGAAATCCAAACAGGAAGTGAGAACTCAATTTAGAAAACAGTGCCATTGGATGTCCACCTTAGATATGGATGAGCATGCACTTCCTAGGGCTTCCACAAGATGTCACCGTCTTTAGATTCTGGTTGTATGATTCTACTATAAAGGTGGGGCTCATAATAGCTCTTTGAGTGGGAAAGCCGAAAGCCTCGGTCTCATTGCGCACGGTCACGAGAGAGTGTCCTCCCGTTCCTATGCTTTTCTTCAGACAATGAAATTCTCAGGTTGGATACCTTATTGCTGATTAATGTTTAAAACATCCTAAATATGGATTGCATACATCATTTGACTTGTTTCTATGACCTGTAACAGAACTTTTTGAGTTTTTGTCTGGAGGAATTGCTTGTGCTTTTTGAGGATTGAATGCTGGGCTGAACAAGCTAACAACAAGTGGCTAAATTATGGGCTTTTTGGAACTTTATGGAACAAATCAGTAATTTATTGTCAAACTGGGCTCCTGGAACTGCCTTCTGATGAAGATATTCAAAGGTAAGTGAATATTTATAGTGTTTTTTGTAGCTTCTGTTGACGCCATTTCTTTGGGTTCTGAGCACCGTTCTCAGATTATTCTTTTTCCGTAAAGTTTTTTGGGAAATCTGACACAGCGGTTGCATAGAGGATACATTTATCTTTAATTCTGTGAATAACACTTGCATCTTTTATCAATGTTTATTGTGAGTATTTCTGCAAAATCACCGGATGTTTTGGAATCAAAACATTACTGCACCTAACGTGCCAATGTAAACTGAGATTTGTTATATATATATATATATATATATATATATATGCACATTATTGAACAAAACACACAATACATGTATAACATGATGTCCTATGAGTGTCATCTGATGGAGATAATCAAAGGTTAGTGATTCATTTTATCTATATTTATGCTTTTGTGACTATGAAAAATCGCTGCGTGTGTTTTTGAATTTGGTGGTCATCTAACATAAATATATGTTGTGTTTTCTTTGTTAAACATTTTAAAAATCGGACAAGATGGGTAGATGAACAAGATGTTTATCTTTCATTTGCTGTATTGGACTTGTTAATGTGTGAAAGTTAAATATTTCTAAATAATATTTTTTTTCAGCTGAATGGGAGGGGGTGTTCCCTTTAGGGAACTCCTTGTGCCCCCCTAGCCCCAACAGGTTTTAAGAAGGGCTATATAAATACATTTGATTTGATTTGAAATAATGTATATGAAACACGCCATTCTGGATTTAGACCCCATCATAGCACTGAGACCGTATTTGTGAATCTGGCAAATGACCTTCTAATGGCGTCAGACCAAGACTCTCCATCTGTCCTTGTGTTCCTAGACCTTAATGCCGCTTTTGACACCATCGATCACCACAATCTTAGAAACCCCAATTGGTCTACACAGACAAGTTGTTGCCTGGTTTAGATCTTATCTGTGGTAAATATATCCATTTCTCTGTGAATGGCTTGTCCTCGTTTCGGTGTTCCTCAAGGTTCTGTTTTAGGACCACTATTGTATTCTACGTCTTGGTGATGTCATTCGGAATCAAAATGTCAACTTTCACTACTATGCGCACCACACACTGCTGTTCATTTCGTTGCAAATGGTGAAGCCCCAAAATTGCCTACCCTGGAAGCCTGTGTTTCAGACATAAGGAAGTGATTGGTGGAAAATGTTTTACTTTTAAACTCGGACAAAACAGAGGTGCTAGTTCTAGGTCCCATGAAACAAAGAGATCTGCTGTTTGATCTCACAATTCATCTGGATGGTTGTACAGTTGTCTTGATTAAAACTGTGAAGGACCTCTGTGTTACTCTGGAACCTGATCTCTCTTTTGACAAACGTATTAAGAATATTTCAAGGGCAGCTTTTTTCCGTCATTGCAAATATCAGAAACTGTCCAAATTTTGCAGAAAAGGTAATCCATGCTTATGTCACTTCTAGATTAGACTATTGCAAAGCTCTACTCTCCGGCTACTTGGATAAAGCACTAAATAAAAGTCATTTAGTGCTAAATACGGCTGCTAGAATCTTGACTAGAACCAAAGAAATGTATCATGTTACTCCAGTGCTAGCCACTGTCTTCCTGTTAAGGCTGATTTCAAGATTTTACTGCTAACCTACAAAGCATTACATGGCCTTATTCCTACCTATCTTTCCAATTTGGTCCTGCCATACATAGCTGCATGTACGCTATGGTCCCAAGAAGCAGCACTCCTTTTTGTCCCTAGAATTTCTAAGCAAAGAGCTGGAGGCAGGGCTTTCTCCGATAGATCTTAGTTTTTATGGAATGGTCTGCCTATCCATGTGAGAGAAGCAGACTCGACCTTTAAGTCTTTCTGAAGACTCATCTCTTCAGTAGGTCCTATGACTGTAGCCTGGACAGGGGTGCGAAGGCGATCGGCAAGGCAATGGAATGACGAACTGCCCTCGCTGTCTCTGCCTGGCCGGCTCCCCTCTTGCCACTGGGATTCACTGCCGTTGACCCTATTAAGGGGACTGAGTCACTGGCTTACTAGTGTTCTCCCATGCCATCTCTAGGAGGCGTGCGTCACGTCACGCCAGGCTTTTTTCACTGTATTTGACTTGAGTGGGTTTTGCCACTGACGTAATCTTCCTGTCTGGTATTGAGCCTCCTCGGGCTCGTGCAGTGGGGGAGATCTTCATCGGCTGTACTCGGGCCTTGTCTCAGGGTAGTAGGTTGGAGGTTGGTTTGTTGATATCCATCTAGTGGTGTGGGGTCTGTGCTTTGGAAAGGTGGGTGGGCTTATATCCAGCCTGGTTGTTCCTGTCTGGTGGTATCGTCAGACAGGGCCATAATATCCCCCGACCACCCCCACCCCCACCCCCACCCCCCGTCACAGTCTCCAGTATGTATACTTCCATAGTCAATGTGCCGGGGGGCTAGGGTCAGTCTGTCCTATCGGGTGTAATTCTCCTGTCTTATCTGATGTAATTCTCTGTCTGATCTGGTGTAATTCTCCTGTCTGATCTGGTGTAATTCTCCTGTCTGATCTGGTGTAATTCTCCTGTCTGATCTGGTGTAATTCTCCTGTCTTATCTGATGTAATTCTCTGTCTGATCTGGTGTAATTCTCCTGTCTTATCTGATGTAATTCTCTGACTGATCTGGTGTAATTCTCCTGTCTTATCTGTATACCACATTTACCTTGTCACAGCACAACTGACTGGCTCAAACTCATAAAGAAGGAAAGAAAATCCACAAATTAACTTTTAAGAAGGCACACCTGTTAATTGAAATGCATTCAGGTGACTACCTCATGAAGCTGGTTGAGAGAATGCCAAAAGTGTGCAAAGCTGAAGAACCTAAAAATCTAAAATATATTTGGATTTGATTAACACTTTTTTGGTTACTACATGATTCCATATGTGTCAATTTCATAGTTTTGATGTCTTCACTATCATTCTATAATATAGAAAATAGTAAGAAAATAAATAAAAACCCTTAAATGAGTAGATGTTCTAAAACCTTTGACTGGATCTTTAGCTCCCTCTCTCTTCCTCAGCTCAATTCAATTCAATTCAAAGGACTTTATTGGCATGGGAGACATATGTTTTATCGCCAAAGCAAGTGAAATAGATAATAAATAAAAGTTCAATAATCAGTCCAAAATGAACTATAGACATTACACTCACAAAAGTTCCAAAAGAAGACGTTTCAAATGTCATATTATGTCTATGTACAGTGTTGTTACGATGTGCAAATAGTTAAAGTACAAAATGAAAAATAAATAAACATAAATATGGGTTGTATTTACAATGGTGTTTGTTCTTCACTGGTTCCCCTTTTCTTGAGGCAACAGGTCACATATCTTGCTGCTTTGGGAGTTTATCAAAATTGGATTTGTTTTTGAATTCTTCTCTCTCTCTCTCTCTAAAAAAATACCTTTTGATTCTCTCTGGGTTCACCTTGTCTGATCATTATCACCTCTCATCAAATAAACACACTCCTCTCCTTTTTCTATTGCTCACTTTTTCTACAAGTCGTGTCTCTAGGCTCTCTCTTTCTCCCCTCAGCATACATCACTTGGAGCTAATGGAGGGAAAACAACGGCCTCCTATCCCCCTCCCTCTGGCAATATGAAAGTGACTATGATTAAATGATGAACTGTACGGTAGCACTATGCCTGATCCTTTGTTTCTTGGATTTATCACCACACAGTATAAAGAATGTGTGAAAACAGGAGAGGATAGAACAGGGAGAAAGAGGAGAAGGAATATGAGGATGATGAGGAGAAGAGGAGGAGGAGGGAGGAGGAGGAGAAGAGAAATAAAAGAGAAGTTAAAGAAAAGAGAGAGGAGGAAGAGAGGAGAAAGAAGAGAGGAGGAAGTAGAGAGGAGGAAGAAGAGAAAGAGGAGAAGAGGAGAGGAGGAAGAGGAGAGGAGAGGAGGAAGAGGAGAGGAAGAGGAGAAGAGGAAAAGGAGACGAGGAAGAGAAGAGATTGAAGAGAAGAAAGAGTAGAGGAGGAAGAAGAGAGGAGGAAGTAGAGAGGAGGAAGAGGAGAAAGAAGAGAGGAGGAAGTAGAGAGGTTGAAGAGAAGAAAGAGTAGAGGAGGAAGAAGAAGAAAGAGTAGAGGAGGAAGAAGAAAAAGAGGAGAGGAGGAAGAGGAGGAGGAAGAAGGGCAGAGGTGAGAACAGAATAGAACAGAACAGAAGAAGGGAGGATAGGAAAAGAGAGAGAGAACTCTGAATGAACTCAGTCCTCCTGACTCCAGTTCTGTGAATGAAAACAACAGCATTAATGAGAGACTCCCAGACCCACAGATGTGTCTAACAGAAGTGTGTAAGTATGTGCGTTCGTGTGTGATGTACGGATGTAGCTCTAACAGAAGTGTGTGTGTGTGTGTGTGTGTGTGTGTATATGTGTGAGTGTGTGTGTGTCATGTACGGATGTAGCTCTAACAGAAGTGTGTGTGTGTGTGTGTGTGTGTATATGTGTGAGTGTGTGTGTGTCATACAGATGTAGCTCTAACAGAAGTGTGTGTGTGTTTGTGAGTGTGTGTGTGTCATATACAGATGTAGCTCTAACAGAAGTGTGTGTGTGTGTGTGTGTGTGTGTGTGTATCAAATACAGATGCAGCTGCTCTACTAGAAGTGGTTATCTGACAGAATACTGCTGTTAAAGGGGGCATGTGAGGTCTACGGTATTCCCATACTTTAGGATACACACACACACACACACACACACACACACTTTTGTAATGTTATCTTTGTGGGGACCTAACCCTAACCCTAGCCATAACCTTAACCCCAAACCCCCTCATCCCTAACCTTAATTCTAACCCTAATCCTAACCTTAACCTTAACCCCAACCCTCTAACCCTAACCCCTAACCTTAATTCTAACCCTAATCCTAACCTTAATTCTAACCCTAATCCTAACCTTAATTCTAACCCTAATTCTAACCTTAATTCTAACCCTAATCCTAACCTTAATTCTAACCCCAATCCTAACCTTAACCTTAACCCCAACCCCAACCCCCTAACCCTAACCTTAATTCTAACCCTAATTCTAACCTTAATTCTAACCCTAATTGTAACCTTAATTCTAACCCTAATCCTAACCTTAATTCTAACCCTAATTGTAACCTTAATTCTAACCCTAATCCTAACCTTAATTCTAATCCTAACCTTAATTCTAACCCTAATCCTAACCTTAATTCTAATCCTAACCTTAATTCTAACCCTAATTGTATACCATAACACTAAAGACCTAAAATGTCCTTGTTTTACGATGCTTGTTAGGACTTCTGGTAACCACACGATTAGTTAAACAAACAAAACACACACACACACACACACACACACACACACACACACACACACACACACACACAGACACGCGCACGTACGCACGCACACACACACACACACTTCAGTAAACACAATATCTCTTTCTCTCTCTATCTAAGAAACAGACATGTTTATATTGTTTATGTTTAAGTGTTGACATTACAATAACGAGTGTTGATATTATAGATGTGTTCATGGTCCAATAGGAAGTGTTGATATTATAGATGTGTTCATGATCCAATAGGAAGTGTTGATATCATAATAAGAAGTATTGGTATTCCAATAAGCAATGTAGATATTCCAAAAGTGTTGATAATCCAATAAGAAGTGTTGATATTCCAATAAGAAGTGTTTATATTCCAATAAGAAGTGTTTATATTCCAATAAGAAGTGTTTATATTCTAATAAGAAGTGTTGATATTCCAATAAGAAGTGTTTATATTCTAATAAGAAGTGTTTATATTCTAATAAGAAGTGTTTATATTCCAAAAAGAAGTGTTTAGATTCCAATAAGAAGTGTTTATATTCTAATAAGAAGTATGTGTGTGATTTTTGGGTGTCAGTGAAAATGTATGGAGTAAAAAGTACATTATTTTCTTTAGGAATGTAGTGGATTAATAGTAAAAGTTGTCATAAATTAAACATAGTAGATAGATACCCCAAAAAACTACTTAAGTAAAAAACTTTATGGTACTTCTTAAGTAATTTACACTACTGGTGGCTGCTTACATTACATTTGTCCTATTTCACACATGTACAAGTGCATGTGGGAATTTGAAATGAGTTTTTTGCATATCCCACTCCCCATGAGACACCCTCGGAGAGTGGGGTCAGATCCATTGGACCAGGGTCGGACCTAGTCCCAGACCTTGGAGTACCGAAAGCAAACAGAACTGGGGAGGATGTCGGATTCTGTTGGACATTTCCAACGAGGGAAAAAAGTTCTTCCGGGGAGGGCCCTCTTCAGACAGACAACTCTCCAAACAAATCATACATTTGTGTAGGCGTGACTTAAAATGCAGAGTTTTGCAGGTGTTTGCAAATTGATTTGAAG
>NC_056447.1:51974358-52041858 GCF_018296145.1 Oncorhynchus tshawytscha | reverse complement strand
GGAGAATCTGACCATAGGACAACTTTAAGCCGTACACTCAACAGAATTGGGTTTTAGGAGTGGCCACGAAAAGCCATTGCTTAAAGAAAAAAATAAGCAAATGTGTTTGGTGTTCGACAAAGGCCATGTGGGAGAATCCCCAAACATATGGAATAATGCACTCTGGTCAAATGAGACTAAAATTGAGCTTTTTGGCCATCAAGGAAAACGTCTTGCCTGGCACAAACCCAACACCTCTCATCACCCCAAGAACACCATCTCCACAGTGAAGCATGGTGGTGGCAGCATCATGTTGTGGGGATGTTTTTAATCAGCAGGGAGTGGGAAACTGGTCAGAATTGAAGGAATGATGGATGGCGCTAAATACAGGGAAATTCTTGAGGGAAACCTGTTTCAGTCTTCCAGAGATTATAAACTGGGATGGAGGTTCACCTTCCAGCAGGACAATGACCCTGAGGATACTGCTGAAGCAACACTCAAGTGGTTTAAGGGGAAACATTTAAATGTCTTGGAATGGCCTCGTCAAAGCCCAGACCTCAATCCAATTGAGAATCTGTGGTATGACTTAAAGATTGCTGTACACCAGCGGAACCCATCCAACTTGAAGGAGCTGGAGCAGTTTTGCCTTGAAGACTGGATAAGAATCCCAGTGGCTAAATGTGCCAAGCTCTACAAATGATTGACTTTGAGGTCAAGTTTTCTGGGTTTTTTGGTCTTATTTCTTGTATGTTTCACAATTAAAAAATATGTTTTTTTTTTCAAAGTGTGTAATGGTGTAAATCACATGATACAAACCCCCCCCCAAAATTAAATCAAATCAAATTTTATTTGTCACATACACATGGTTAGCAGATGTTAATGCGAGTGTAGCGAAATGCTTGTGCTTCTAGTTCCGACAATGCAGTAATAACGAGCAAGTAATCTAACTAACAATTCCAAAAAAAACTACTGTCATACACAGTGTAAGGGGATAAAGAATATGTACATAAGGATATATGAATGAGTGATGGTACGGAGCAGCATAGGCAAGATACAGTAGATGATATCGAGTACAGTATATACATATGAGATAAGTATGTAAACCAAGTGGCATAGTTAAAGTGGCTAGTGATACATGTATTACATAAGGATGCAGTCGATGATATAGAGTACAGTATCAACGTATGCATATGAGATGAACAATGTAGGGTAAGTAACATTATATAAGGTAGCATTGTTTAAAGTGGCTAGTGATATATTTACATCATTTCCCATCGATTCCCATGATTAAAGTGGCTGGAGTAGAGTCAGTGTCATTGACAGTGTGTTGGCAGTAGCCACTCAATGTTAGTGGTGGCTGTTTAACAGTCTGATGGCCTTGAGATAGAAGCTGTTTTTCAGTCTCTCGGTCCCAGCTTTGATGCACCTGTACTGACCTCGCCTTCTGGATGGCAGCGGGGTGAACAGGCAGTGGCTCGGGTGGTTGATGTCCTTGATGATCTTTATGGCCTTCCTGTAGCATCGGGTGGTGTAGGTGTCCTGGAGGGCAGGTAGTTTGCCCCCGGTGATGCGTTGTGCAGACCTCACTACCCTCTGGAGAGCCTTACGGTTGAGGGCGGTGCAGTTGCCATACCAGGCGGTGATACAGCCCGCCAGGATGCTCTCGATTGTGCATCTGTAGAAGTTTGTGAGTGCTTTTGGTGACAAGCCGAATTTCTTCAGCCTCCTGAGGTTGAAGAGGCGCTGCTGCGCCTTCCTCACGATGCTGTCTGTGTGAGTGGACCAATTCAGTTTGTCTGTGATGTGTATGCCGAGGAACTTAAAACTTGCTACCCTCTCCACTACTGTTCCATCGATGTGGATGGGGGTGTTCCCTCTGCTGTTTCCTGAAGTCCACAATCATCTCCTTAGTTTTGTTGACGTTGAGTGTGAGGTTATTTTCCTGACACCACACTCCGAGGGCCCTCACCTCCTCCCTGTAGGCCGTCTCGTCGTTGTTGGTAATCAAGCCTACCACTGTTGTGTCGTCCGCAAACTTGATGATTGAGTTGGAGGCGTGCATGGCCACGCAGTCGTGGGTGAACAGGGAGTACAGGAGAGGGCTCAGAACGCACCCTTGTGGGGCCCCAGTGTTGAGGATCAGCGGGGAGGAGATGTTGTTGCCTACCCTCACCACCTGGGGGCGGCCCGTCAGGAAGTCCAGTACCCAGTTGCACAGGGCGGGGTCGAGACCCAGGGTCTCGAGCTTGATGACGAGCTTGGAGGGTACTATGGTGTTGAATGCCGAGCTGTAGTCGATGAACAGCATTCTCACATAGGTATTCCTCTTGTCCAGATGGGTTAGGGCAGTGTGCAGTGTGGTTGAGATTGCATCGTCTGTGGACCTATTTGGGCGGTAAGCAAATTGGAGTGGGTCAAGGGTGTCAGGTAGGGTGGAGGTGATATGGTCCTTGACTAGTCTCTCAAAGCACTTCATGATGACGGATGTGAGTGCTACGGGCGGTAGTCGTTTAGCTCAGTTACCTTAGCTTTCTTGGGAACAGGAACAATGGTGGCCCTCTTGAAGCATGTGGGAACAGCAGACTGGTATAGGGATTGATTGAATATGTCCGTAAACACACCGGCCAGCTGGTCTGCGCATGCTCTGAGGGCGCGGCTGGGGATGCCGTCTGGGCCTGCAGCCTTGCGAGGGTTAACACGTTTAAATGTCTTACTCACTTCGGCTGCAGTGAAGGAGAGACCGCATGTTTCCGTTGCAGGCCGTGTCAGTGGCACTGTATTGTCCTCAAAGCGGGCAAAAAGTTATTTAGTCTGCCTGGGAGCAAGACATCCTGGTCCTTGACTGGGCTGGGTTTCTTCCTGTAGTCCGTGATTGACTGTAGACCCTGCCACATACCTCTTGTGTCTGAGCCGTTGAATTGAGATTCTACTTTGTCTCTGTACTGGCGCTTAGCTTGTTTGATAGCCTTGCGGAGGGAATAGCTGCACTGTTTGTATTCAGCCATGTTACCAGACACCTTGCCCTGATTAAAAGCAGTGGTTCGTGCCTTCAGTTTCACACGAATGCTGCCATCAATCCACGGTTTCTGGTTAGGGAATGTTTTAATCGTTGCTATGGGAACGACTTCTTCAACGCACGTTCTAATGAACTCGCACACCGTATCAGCGTATTCGTCAATGTTGTTGTCTGACGCAATACGAAACATCTCCCAGTCCACGTGATGGAAGCAGTCTTGGAGTGTGGAGTCAGCTTGGTCGGACCAGCGTTGGACAGACCTCAGCGTGGGAGCTTCTTGTTTTAGTTTCTGTCTGTAGGCAGGGATCAACAAAATGGAGTCGTTGTCAGCTTTTCCGAAAGGGGGCGGGGCAGGGCCTTATATGCGTCGCGGAAGTTAGAGTAACAATGATCCAGGGTCTTTCCACCCCTGGTTGCGCAATCGATATGCTGATAAAATTTAGGGAGTCTTGTTTTCAGATTAGCCTTGTTAAAATCCCCAGCTACAATGAATGCAGCCTCCGGATAAATCGTTTCCAGTTTGCAGAGAGTTAAATAAAGTTCGTTCAGAGCCATCGATGTGTCTGCTTGGGGGGATATATACGGCTGTGATTATAATCGAAGAGAATTCTCTTGGTAGATAATGCGGTCTACATTTGATTGTGAGGAATTCTAAATCAGGTGAACAGAAGGATTTGAGTTCCTGTATGTTTCTTTCATCACACCATGTCACGTTGGCCATAAGACATACGCCCCCGCCCCTCTTCTTACCAGAAAGATGTTTGTTTCTGTCGGCGCGATGCGTGGAGAAACCCGCTGGCTGCACCGCTTCGGATTGCATCTCTCCAGTTAGCCATGTTTCCGTGAAGCAGAGAACGTTACAGTCTCTGATGTCCCTCTGGAATGCTACCCTTGCTCGGATTTCATCAACCTTGTTGTCAAGAGACTGGACATTGGCAAGAAGAATGCTAGGGAGTGGTGCACGATGTGCCCGTCTCCGGAGTCTGACCAGAAGACCGCTTCGTTTCCCTCTTTTTCTGAGTCTTTTTTTTTTTTGGTCGCTGCATGTGATCCACTCGGTTACACTGGTTGTAAGGCAGAACACAGGATCCGCGTCGCGAAAAACATATTCTTGGTCGTACTGATGGTGAGTTGACGCTGATCTTATATTCAGTAGTTCTTGTCGGCTGTATGTAAAGAAACCTAAGATGACCTGGTGTACTAGTGTAAGAAATAACACGTAAAAAAACAAAAAACTGCATAGTTTCCTAGGAACGCGAAGCGAGGCGGCCATCTCTGTCGGCGCCGGAAGTACCATTATTCCAGGTTGTAAGGCAAAAAAAATAGGATAAATGCCAAGGGGGTGAATACTTTTGCAAGCAACTGTCAAATTTGATGTGCCTTGTCTCTCAGCTTGTTCACAGCTTTTCCTGAGGTGCTGATGTTTAAAGTACTGTATGTATTCAATGGCAACAGTGTCTAGATGGAATTTGTGGTCCTGGCAACTGGACCTTTTTTGGAACACCATTATTTTTGTCTTACTGAGATGGCCCAGGTCTGACAGAATCTGTGCAGAATATGTAGGTGCTGCTGTAGTCCCTCCTTGGTTTTTATTTTACCTTTATTTAACTAGGCAAGTCAGTTAAGAACAAATTCTTATTTTCAATAATGGCCTAGGAACAGTGGGTTAACTGCCTGTTCAGGGACAGATTCGTACCTTGTCAGGTCGGGGATTTGAACTTGCAACCTTTCAGTTACTAGTCCAACTCTCTAACCACTAGGCTACCCTGCCGCCCCTGGTTAGTGACAGAAGTACCAGATAATCAGCAAACAGTAGACATTTGACTTCAGATTCTTGTAGGGTGAGGCCGGGTGCTGGAGACTGTTCTAGTGCCCGCGCCAACTGATATATATGTCAAAGAGGGTGGGGCTTAAGCTGCATCCCTGTCTCACCCCACGGCCCTGTGGAAAGAAATGTGCGTTTTTTTGTCAATTTTATCCGCACACTTGTTGTTTGTGTACATGGATTTCATAACGCTGTATGTTTACCCCCAACACCACTTTCCATCCATTTGAATAGCAGACCCTCATGCCAAATTGAGTCAAAGGCTTTTTTTAAATCAACAAAGCATGAGAAGACATTGCCTTTGCTTTTGTTGGTTTGTTTGTTTGTCAATTAGGGTGTGCAGGGTGAACACATGGTCTGTCGTATGGTAATTTGGTAAAACGCCAATTTGAAATTTGCTCAGTACATTGTTTTCACTGAGGAAATATATGCGTCTGCTGTTAATGATAATGCAGAGGCTTTTCCCAAGGTTGCTGTTGACGCATATCCCACGGTAGTTATTGGGGTCAAATTTGTCTCCACTTCTCTCTCTCTCTCTTGCTCTCTCTCCATCCCTCTCTCTCAATTTCTCTCTCTCCCTCTCTTTTTTCTCCTTCCCTCTATCTTTCTCCTTCTCTCTCTCTTCATCTCTCTCTCTCTCCATTTCTCTCTCTCTCTATCTCCCTCGCTCTCTCCATTTCTCTCTCTCTCTCTCCTCCTGAGGCATATCTTTTAATTAGAGGGAAGGAAGGAGAAGAGTGGGACGTCTCTCTCTGGAGTGATCAGAAGTCACACTTGAACTCTCCTCTCTTTTCTGCCTGAGAACCACTTCATTTTAATTTCCTTAATAACTTAACATGAAATTAATCTGTCTGCATCCCAAATGGCAACCTATTACCTATATAGTGCACTACTGTAGACCAGGGCCCTATAGAACCCTATTCCCTATATAGTGCACTACTTTAGACCAGAACCCTATAGAACCATATTCTCTATATAGTGCACTAATTTAGACCAGGACCCTATATAACCCTATTCCCTATATAGTGCACTACTTTTGACCAGGACCCTATATAACCCTGTTCCCTACACAGTGCTCTACTTTTGACAGGGCTCACAGGGTATAGGGTGCCATTTGGGACACAACCCTATGTCTGCTGTTAAATGTAGAATCTCCCAAAGAGGACAGGACAGGAGATGAGTGAAGAAACTGAAGTCGGGAGACAGAAGGACAACGTTCTTAGCTAACATCTAAATTATAATTTACTTGACATGCACTGTACTCACTCAACCACAGGAATCAAAAGAGGTCAACGAACAGAACAATGGAGCCAAATAGCCCAAAAAACCGGGTCCAATTTAAACATGTCATCTCCCTCCCAGTCCAAGCCAAGGATAGACCCTTGGTTCTGGGGTTTTGTCACATTTTCTCTGTTCTTTACAGATGAGTTGTGAGCTATCCTATCCATCTATTAAACTGTGGAATGTTGAGTGTTAGCTTGCAGCCAAGTTTGTTTCATTATGACAGATTGGCAGTGGAAGTGAAATCACATGTACTGTAGCCTTACTGTTGGAAATCACATCACGCTATTCTGTCTTGGTGGACAATTCCAGCTCATGTCAGAACACACAGAAAAGAACAGGCCTGGATTGGACTGACCTGCAGACCACCAAGCGCTTTGACAGAAAACATCATCGTTCTGATTCATAATCAATAAACCCGGACAGCATTCTCTTCTCTCGGTGAAGATGCAAAAAGATACACAAGTTCAATCTCAGATTATGAATTATATGATTTAGATTACAGTAAACCGATAGAGGTGTACAAATACGGAATTTATGCATCTCTGGAAATTATGATCATGGTGAAGTCCAATTTCTCTAACTGTGCCACACACTAAAGTGTCTACCCTTTTAATCTGGACTCCCTACCACGGTGCATTCTACCTTGACTCCCTACCACGGTGCTATCTACCTCGACTCCCTACCATGGTGCTATCTACCTCGACCCCCTACCATGGTGCTATCTACCTCGACTCCCTACCATGGTGCTATCTACCTCGACCCCCTAACATGGTGCTATCTACCAGGATTCTCTACCATGGTGCCATCTACCAGGATCCTCTACCATGGTGATATCTACCAGGATTATCTACCATGGTGCTATCTACCAGGATTCTCTACCATGGTGCTATCTACCTGGATTCCCTACCACGGTGCATTCTACCTCGACTCCCTACCAGGATTCTCTACCATGGTGCTATCTACCAGGATTCTCTACCACGGTGCTATCTACCAGGATTCCCTACCATGGTGCATTCTACCTCGGCACCCTACCATGGTGCTATCTACCAGGATTCCCTACCACGGTGCATTCTACCTCGACTCCCTACCAGGATTCTCTACCATGGTGCTATCTACCAGGATTCTCTACCATGGTGCTATCTACCTGGATTCCCTACCACGGTGCATTCTACCTCGACTCCCTACCAGGATTCTCTACCATGGTGCTATCTACCAGGATTCTCTACCACGGTGCTATCTACCAGGATTCCCTACCATGGTGCATTCTACCTCGGCACCCTACCATTGTGCTATCTACCAGGATTCTCTACCATGGTGCTATCTACCTGGATTCCCTACCACGGTGCATTCTACCTTGTCACCCTACCATGGTGCTATCTACCAGGATTCTCTACCATGGTGCTATCTACCTGGAGACCCTACCATGGTGCTATCTACCAGGATTACCTACCATGGTGCTATCTACCTGGATTCTCTACCATGGTGCTATCTACCAGGATTCCCTACCATGGTGCTATCTACCTGGATTCTCTACCATGGTGCTATCTACCTGGATTCTCTACCATGGTGCTATCTACCAGGATTCCCTACCATGGTGCTATCTACCAGGATTCCCTACCATGGTGCTATCTACCAGGATTCTCTACCATGGTGCTATCTACCAGGATTCTCTACCATGGTGCTATCTACCAGGATTCTCTACCATGGTGCTATCTACCAGGATTCTCTACCATGGTGCTATCTACCAGGATTCTCTACCATGGTGCTATCTACCAGGATTCTCTACCATGGTGCTATCTACCAGGATTCCCTACCATGGTGCTATCTACCAGGATTCTCTACCATGGTGCTATCTACCAGGATTCTCTACCATGGTGCTATCTACCAGGATTCTCTACCATGGTGCTATCTACCAGGATTCTCCAACATGGTGTTGGTTAAGGGCTTGTAAGTAAAGCAATTCACGGTAAGGTCTACACTTGTTGTATTCGGCGCATATGACACAAAGTTTGATTTGATTTTGAATTTGATCTATCGGGATTTCCTACCACGGTGCTACTATTTGCCATCTCAGCCTTCCAGTGGGAACTAGATTCTAGTTCACTTCTAGTTAATCATTATCCAATCTGATAAAGTAGACTAGAGGGTGGTAGCGTGAACACAGGTAGCGGTGTGTGTATGTATGTTTGTGTGAGTTTGTGTGTGTGTGTGTGAACAGTTAACCAGACGTGACAGATTGGCCTTGCCCTTGTTTACAGAAGCCCTCCATTTTACAGCCTCTGTCTGTATCAGTCGAGTGAGCTGTTATATGTGCAGATAATAACCTATTATAGGACCCACATTAAAACATTCACACACGGATTATCTACCATGTTATTAAGGTCACCGAGGACCAATGATTCTCAGGCTCACTGGCCAGCTGTTGCTGTGCCGCAGAAGCCTAGAGGTTAGTGAGGCTTGCCTTTCAAATGGAATGGTTTGAATCCCAGTCAGGCTGTCAGACCGGACACAAAATTGCATGGGATTAGATAGGTATTGTTATTGCCATCTCCTGCCATAGTGCCTTGAACAAGGCACGTAACTCCAACATAATCCTCTTCTTCTTCTTCTGTGTGTGTGTGTGTGTGTGTGTGTGTGTGTGTGTGTGTGTGTGTGTGTGTGTGTTGAGAACATTGTGTGCTTCAGGGGCCTGTTAACGCAGAACAAAGTGCCAGAGAGCGAGAGAGAATGCCACGTGCCTGGCATAGCCCCCGGGTTGGTGTGCCAGCCAGAGATGTTATTGTGTATGTGTGTGTATACGTGCATGCATGTGTGCGTGTGTGTGTGTGTGGGTGGGTGGGTTTGTGAATTGTTCACTTAAAGGATGCTCTGACCATTTGGATGTATACCAAGAATCACTTGATGTTGAATTCATACCCTTTCCATTTGCCTTCTCCAATCCCATAAAAACATGACTTTTAAAAAGAAACAAACATTTGTAGTTGTGTATGTCAATACTAAGACATAACTTAACAACAATCCACCCCTAAAGCTTAACTTCAACAATCCACCCCTAAAGCTTAACTTCAACAATCAACCACTAAAGCTTAACTTCAACAATCCACCCCTAAAGCTTAACTTCAACAATCCACCCCTAAAGCTTAACTGCAACAATCCACCCCTAAAGCTTAACTTCAACAATCCACCCCTAAAGCTTAACTTCAACAATCCACCCCTAAAGCTGAACTTCAACAATCCACCCCTAAAGCTGAACTTCAGTTCAGTATTTGACGTCCGTCCACACCAGAGGGATGATGTGGAAGTCGGCCTTTAGGGGCAACAGTGAACGCTGTTACCTTCAAGTGGGTTTGTATATTTGCTGAGGTATCGGGGATGATGCGTGGGTATTGGGGATGATGCGTGGGTATTTGGGATGATGCGTGGGTATCAGGGATGATGCGTGGGTATTGGGGATGATGCGTGGGTATCGGGGATGATGCGTGGGTATCGGGGATGATGCGTGGGTATCGGGGCTGATGCGTGGGTATCGGGGGATGATGTGTGGGTATCGGGGGATGATGCGTGGGTATCGGGGATGATGCGTGGGTATCGGGATGATGCGTGGGTATCGGGGATGATGCGTGGGTATCGGGGATGATGCATGGGTATCGGGGATGATGCGTGGGTATCGGGGATGATGCGTGGGTGGGATGATCGGGTGATGATGCGTGGGTATCGGGTGATGATGCGTGGGTATCGGGGATGATGCGTGGGTATCGGGGATGATGCGTGGGTATCGGGGATGATGCGTGGGTATCGGGGATGATGCGTGGGTATCGGGGGATGATGCGTGGGTATCGGGTGATGATGCGTGGGTATCGGGGATGATGCGTGGGTATCGGGGATGATGCGTGGGTATCGGGGATGCTGCGTGGGTATACACATCTTCCTCTGTGCCTAAGGTTGCATGTTCAAATCCAGCAAAATTTGTTTTGTTTTGTTTGTTTTTGTAACGGCAGATCTCCTCTTCGTCTGAAGAGGAGTAAGGATCGGACCAAGATGCAGCGTGGTAAGTGTTCATGACGATATGTTAATAAAGACAAAATGAACTCTCGAAACAAAAACAATAAACGATTAACGTGAAATCTACAAAAACCCGAAACAGTACCGTGTGGCGACAAACACTCACACGGAAACAAACACCCACAACTCAAAAGTGAAACCCAGGATACCTAAGTACGATTCTCAATCAGAGACAACTAACGACACCTGCCTCTGATTGAGAACCATACTAGGCCGAAACAGAAACCAAACATAGAAAAACAAACATAGACTGCCCACCCCAACTCACGCCCTGACCATACTAAATAAAGACACAACAAAGGAAATAAAGGTCAGAACGTAACAGTTTTAAGCTTATTCCAAACCTTAACCATTACCTTAACCATTCTGAGTTAATGCCTAAACTTAACCTTAAACACTTAGAAAATTTGACTTTTGCGACAAATTTGAAATCAGACTTATGCGAAACATGGATGAATGACTAATTCTGATGTGAGACTGTGAGACCTGGTGGCAGCGACATAGTCAAATGACAAGACAAATGTTCCTCCATCTTTCCTTCATTTCTGATGGCAAGAGAGAGAAGGACTGTGTTTGTACTGAGCCATGCTGGGTTGAACAACCTGCAGAGCCCCATGTACAGGACACTGATGGCCTCAGGCCTCAAGATCTCATACACACATCTGATGACACTTGCTGCCATGTATCAGACCACTTCTGATGACACGTGCAGCCATGTCTCAGACCACTTCTGATGACACGCGCTGCCATGTCTCAGACCGCCTCTGATGACACGTGCTGCCATGTCTCATACACACATCTGATGACACGTGCTGCCATGTCTCAGACCACTTCTGAAGACACGTGCAGCCATGTCTCAGACCACTTCTGATGACACGTGCTGCCATGTCTCAGACCACTTCTGATGACACGTGCTGCCATGTCTCAGACCACTTCTGATGACACGTGCTGCCATGTCTCAGACTACTTCTGATGACACGTGCTGCCATGTCTCAGACCACTTCTGATGACACGTGCTGCCATGTCTCATACACACATCTGATGACACGTGCTGCCATGTCTCATACACACATCTGATGACACGTGCTGCCATGTCTCAGACCACTTCTGATTACACGCACAGCCTATAGTGCAACCATGTCTCAGTTGTATGATGAAGATGATGATTTCATTGTTGGTCATCATGGCTTTGCTTGTCCCTGTTTTAAATTCCCAGGGAGATGAAACCATTGGAGAAAAAACTCTAGATTTCTAGAGTACCATATTAAATATTGTCTACAATAAGGAACCAATGCTATACCTGTATCATTCATTGTATAGTAACAGCTTATAGGTCGTTATTGTAAAAGAGAATGTGTGTTTAATCACTTACCTGTATGGTTAAATAAAGACAATAAATAAACTCAAACGTGATGTGAAAATGCTGCTCAAATTATTATGCACCAGTGACTTAAATCGGTCAGTAATTTAGTAATGTAATAACCATGCTCCTTCTCCCCAATACAGTACATTCCATTATTGGGCAGGCTGCAGAGAGAGATACAGATGTAGGATCTTAATTTGAGCCAGTTTGTTACAGCAGGAAAATAATCCTGCAGCATCAGGAAATTTAAATGATGATGTGAATTATAATGAATGGAAAGTGGAAATTACCAACTTTAGAAGCCTCTTTAAAACTCAAATAAACTAGAAATGTACATTTCCTGAAAGGAAAATAATTCTCAGCAACAAAAGAGTGATACAATTAAGATGCTACATCTGTATGGCTTCACTCCTTATCAGACTAGGAAGCAGAGAAATCAAGTATGTTTACGTCCCAAATGGCACCCTATTCCCTGGCTAAAAGTAGTGAACTACATAGGGCATAGGGTGCCATTTGGGATGCAATCGCAGTTGAGAATCATATCAGGCTTTCTTTCAGAGAGATGAGAGTTATGGGCTCCCAGCTGATGTATAACCCTCTGAGAACAACACTGTGAGTTCTGAGGGTAGATGAGTTTACTGCTGCTATAGACAGATAAGGAAGCATGGGAAAAACAGAGTTTTATGATTTTATTATGATGAAAGCAGATTCATCCAAGATCTGTTTGTTCTGTCTTTCCAATTACTATGATTATATCGGAATGACTTTAGGAGTTGACTATGCAGCACAAACATATCTGGGACCAGGCTTAGAGATTTAGTAACGTGCACTGAGTTGCACTTAGTTTGATACTAAAGTAGGTTTACAAGTGAATGTATCTGTTCATGCGGGTCCTCTCTTTTTGGAGTTGTTCTCCATCTTTTTAGCTAAAAACGTAATACGTGAATAACGAAATAAGACTAGCTCATAGTTAATGATCTACTATGCACCTGTGTAGACTATTGAAGCCATTGATCAAATCAAATCTAATTGTATTTTTTCACATGCGCCGAATACAACAGGTGAAATGCTTACTTACAGTGAAATGCTTACTTACAGTGAAATGCTTACTTACAGTGAAATGCTTACTTACAGTGAAATGCTTTAAAAGCCCTTAACCAAAAATGCAGTTTCAAGAAAATATCCCCCCAAAAAGTAAGAGATAATAATAGCGGGGCTATATACAAACCGGTTTAAGGTCAATGTGTCAATGTGCGGGGGCACCGGTGTCGAGGTAATTGAGGTAATTATGTACATGCAGGTAGGGTTATTAAAGTGGCTAAGCATAGATAATAACAGAGAGTAGCAGCAGCGTGGGGGGTGGAAGGGGGTGGGGTGTAAAATAGTCTGGGTAGCCATTTGATTAGCTGTTCAGGAGTCTTATAGCTTGGGGGTAGAAGCTGTTTAGAATCCTCTTGGACCTAGACTTGGAGCTCCGGTACCGCTTGCTGTGCTGTAGCAGAGAGAACAGTCTATAACTAGGGTGGCTGGAGTCCCCTGACACCGCGTGGCATAGAGGTTCTGGATGGCAGGAAGCTTGACCCCAGGGATGTAGTGGGCTGTATGTATTACCCTCTGTAGTGCCTTGCGGTCGGAGGCAGAGCAGTTGCCATACCAGGCAGTGATGCAACCCGTCAGGATGCTCTTGATGTTGCAGCTGTAAAACCTTTTGAGGATCTGAGGACCCTTGCCAAATCTTTTCAGTCTCCTGATGGGGAATAGGTTTTGTTGTGTCCTCTTCACGACTGTCTTGGTGTACTTGGACCATGTTAGTTTGTTGGTGACGTGGACATGAACGTGAAGCTCTCAACCTGCTCCACTACACCCCTGTCGATGAGAATGGGGGAGTGCTTGGTCCTCCTTTTCCTGTAGTCCACAAACATCTCCTTTGTCTTGATCATGTTGAGGGAGAGGTTGTATTCCTGGTACCACACGGTCAGGTCTTTGACCTCCTCCCTATAGGCTGTCTCATCTTGTCGGTGATCAGGCCTACCACTGCTGTGTCATCGGCAAACTTAATGATGGTGTTGGAGTTGCCTGGCCGTGCAGTCATGAGTGAACAGGGAGTACAGGAGGGGACTGAGCACCCACCCCTGAGGGGCCCCTGTGTTGAGGATCAGCGTGGTGGATGTCTTGTTACCTACCCTTACCACCTGTGGTCCCCCAGCAGTGATGAGCTTTGAGGGCACTATGGTGTTGAATGCTGAGCTGTAGTCAATGAATATCATTCTCACATAGGTGTTCCTTTTGTCCAGGTGGGAAAGGACAGTGTGGAGTGCTTTAGAGATTGCATCATCTGTATGCAAATTGGAGTGGCTCTAGGATTTCTGCGATAATGGTGTTGATGTGAGCCATGACAAGCCTTTCAAAGCAGTTCATGGCTACAGACATGAGTGCTACGGGTACGTAGTCATTTAGGCAGGTTATCTTAGTGTTCTTGGGCACAGCGACTATGGTGGTCTGCTTGAAACATGTTGGTATTACAGATTCGGACAGAGACAGGTTGAAAATGTCAGTGAAGACACTTGCCAGTTGGTCAGCACATGCTCTGAGTACACATCCTGGGAATCCATCTGGCCCCGCAACCTTGTGTATGTTGACCTGTTTAAAGGTCTTACTCACATCGACTACGGAGAGTGTGATCACACAGTCACCCGGACCAGCTGATGCTCTCATGCATGTTTCAGTGTTACTTAGCTTGAAGCGAGCATATAAATTATTTAGCTCATCTGGTAATCTCATGTCACTGGGCTGTGCTTCCCTTTGTAGTCTGTAAAAGTTCGCAAGCCCTGCCTCATCCGACGAGCATTGTAGTAGGATTCAATCTTAGTCCTGTATTGATTCTTTGCCTGTTTGATGGTTCATTGGAGGGCATAGCAGGATTTCTTACAAGCTTCTGGGTTAGAGTCTCGCTCCTAGAAAGCGAAAGCTCTGCCCTTTAGCTAGGTGCGAAAGTTGCCTGTAATCCGTGGCTTCTGGTTGGGGTATGTACATACAGTCACATTGGGGACGTCGTCATCGATGCACTTATTGACGAAGCCAGTGACTAATGTGGTGTACTCCTCAATAACATCGGAAGAATCCTGGAACATATTCCAGTCTGTGCTAGCTAAACAGTCCTGCTGTTTAGCATCTGCTTCATCTGACCACTTTTTTATAGACCGAGTCACTGGTGATTCCTGCTTTAATTTTTGCTTGTAAGCCGGAATCAGTAAAATAGAGTTATGGTCAGATTTGCTAAATGGAGAGCTTTGTACGTGTTTCTGTGTGTTGAGTACAGGTGATCTAGAATTTTTTCCCACCACATCTGGTTGCACATTTAACATGCTGATAGTTATTCGGTAAAACTGATTTAGGTTTCCCTGCATTAAAGTCACTGGCCACTAGGAGCGCTGCCTCTGGATGAGCGTTTTCCTGTTTGCTTATGGCGGAATACAGCTCATTGGGTGAGGTTTTAGTGCCAGCCTCTGACTGTGGTGGTATGTAGATAGCTACGAAAAATACAGATGAAAACTCTCTAGCAAGATTGTGTGGTTTACAGCTTGTCATGAGATACTCTACCTCAGGCAAGCACAACTTTCAGACTTCAATAGATATCGTGCACCAGCTGTTGTTTACATAAATGCATAGGCACCCGCCCGGGTCTTACCAGAAGCTGCTGTTCTGTCTTGCCGATAGAGTGTTTAACATGCCAGCTGTATGTTATTAATGTTGTCGTTCAGCCATGACTCGGTGAAACATAAGATATTACAGTTTTTAATGTGCTGTTGGTAGGATATATGTGCTTTCAGTTCGTCCCATTTATTTTCCAGCGATTGAAGGTTAGCTAGCATAATGGAAGCCAATGGCAGATTAGCCACTCGTTGTCTGATCTTTTTTAGCCACCCGGATCTTTTGCATCAATCTCAGTTTCCTTCTCCAGCGAATCACGGGGATCGGGGCCTGGTCGGGTGTCTGCAGCACGTCCCTCGCGTCTGACCCAGTTTGAGGTGAGTAATCCCAGTTCTGACGTCCAGAAGCTCTTTTCGGTCATAAGAGACGGTAGCAGCAACATTATGTACAAAACAAGTTACGAACAACGCGAAAAAACAAACAAAATAGCACGATTGGTTGAGAGCCGATAAAATGGGAGCCCTACACTCATAATTCTACAGTAAAGGTTAACATAGGTACTGTTCTTGTCATTACAGCATATAGAGTGCCTTCGGAAAGTATTCAGACCCCTTGACTTTTTCCACATTTTGTTACGTTACAGACATATTCTAAAATTTAAAAAAATTCAATCCTCAGCAGTTTACACACAATACCCCATAATGACAAAGTGAAAACAGTTCATTTTTTATTTTTGCCAACAGAAATACCTTATTTACATAAGTATTCAGACCCTTTGCTATGAGACTCAAAATTAAGCTCAGGTGCATCCTGTTTCCATTGATCATCTTGAGATGTTTCTTCAACTTGATTAGAGTCCACCTGTGGTCAATTTAATTGATTGGACATGATTTAGAAAGGCACACACCTGTCTATATAAGGTCCCACAGTTGACAGTGCATGACAGTGCATGTCAGAGCAAAAACCAAGCCATGAGGTCATTGGAATTGTTCATAGAGCTCTGAGACAGGATTGTGTCGAGGCACAGATCTGGGGAAAGGTACCCAAACATTTCTGCAGCATTAAAGGTCCCCAAGAACACAGTGGCCTCCATCATTCTTAACTGAAAGAAGTTTGGAACCACCAAGACTCTGCCTAGAGCTGTCCTCCCAGCCAAACTGACCAATCAGGGGACAAGGGCCTTGGTCAGAGAGGTAACCAAGAACCCGATGATCTCTCTGACAGTTCTCCAGAGTTCATTTGTGGAGATGGGAGAACCTTCCAGAAGGACAAACATCTCTGCAGCACTCCACCAATCAGGACTTTATGGTAGAGTGGCCAGACGGAAACCACTCCTCAGTAAATGACACATGACAGCCCATTTGGAGTTTGCCAAAAGGCACCTAAAGAGTCTCAGACCATGAGAAACAAGATTCTCTGGTCTGATGAAACCAAGATTGAACTCTTTGGCCTGAATGCCAAGCGTCACGTCTGGAGGAAACTGGGCACTATCCCTACGGTGAAGCATGGTGGTGGCAGCATCATGCTGTGGGGATGTTTTTCAGTGGCAGGGACTGGGAGTCTAGTCAGGATCAAAGAAAATATTAATGGTGCAAAGTACAGCGGAGAGATCCTTGATGAAAACCTGATCCAGAGCGCTCAGGACCTCAGACTCGGGCAGTAGTTCACCTTCCAACAGGACTACAACCCTAAGCTCACAGCCAAGACTACGCAGGAGTGGCTTCGGGACAAGTCTCCGACTGTCCATGAGTGTGGCCCAGCTTGAGGCTGGATTTTAACCCGATCGAACATCTCTGGAGAGAGCTGAAAATAGCTTGAGAGGATTGCAGAGAAGAATGGGATAAACTCAAATACAGATGTGCAAAGCTTGTAGCGTCATACCCAAGAGGACTTGAGGCTGTAATCTCTGCCAAAGGTATCTCAACAAAGAACTGAGTAAAGGGTCTGAATACTTATGTAAATGTGATATTTCAGTTATTAATTGTAAAAATTTTGAAAAATAAATTAAAAACCTGTTTTTTCTTCATCATTATGCGGTATTGTGTGTAGATTGATGAGTGGAAAAATAGATTTAATCCATTTTTAGAATAAGACAACAACAAGTCAAGGGGTCTGAATACTTTCCAAATGCACTATACACACAGTATATCTGCTATATCAACACACAGTATATCTGCTATATCAACACACAGTATATCTGCGATAACAACACACATTATATCTGCAATAACTACACACAGTATATCTGCGATAACTACACACAGTATGTCTGCTATATCTGCACACAGTATATCTGCGATAACTACACACAGTATATCTGCAATAACTACACACAGTATGTCTGCTATATCTGCACACAGTATATCTGCGATAACTACACACAGTATATTAGCAATAACTACACACAGTATATCTGCTATAACTACACACAGTATATCTGTGATAACAACACACAGTATATCTGCTATATCAACACACAGTATATCTGCAATAACTACACACAGTATATCTGCTATATCAACACACAGTAACATTGGACTCTATAATCTATCATTACGTGGCCAACTGCACATCAAAGGTAAAGGGACTTCTACCAATCAGATATGAGGTCAAAATATTACAAATCAACTATCAGGGTTATGGACAATTTCACTTCAATTCAGTCAGTGTACTTCTGAGTTGACAGAATTGAAATGGAATTGACCTCAACTCTGAATTGACCTCAACAGCCATATGACTCACACACAGAATACTGACTGAACCATGGAATTTAGACATCGGATAAAAGGGACATGAGAGATGCGATGTGTGTGTGTATACCAGTGGAGGCTGCTGAAAGTAGGACGGCTCATAATAATGTCTGGAACGGAGCGAATGGGATGTTATCAAACACATGGAACCCATGTTTGATGTATTTAATACCATTCCACTTATTCCACTCCAGCCATTACCACAAGCCCTTCCTCCCCAATTAAGGTGCCACCAACCTCCTGTGGTGTGTACGCATGCACACACCCACGTCTGTGTGTTTGAGTGTGCCTGTGTGTGTGTGTGTGTGTTTGAGTGTGTGTGTGTGGTGCACGTTTGGCAACAACAACCAGCTGTCATGCTGTACTGATTGCTCCTCGATGATGCGCTGGCTGCCGAGTATCATGGGAGTTGAACAGGGTCTGAGCACAGATGAAAAACCGTTTTCTTAGAAGAAGTTAGCGTCATCTCGCTACTTTGTCCCTTAGGGCAACGGTGACTGTACTTAAGGCCACCCTCGCCTGTCCATGACCTACTGTACTCCCTCAGGCTTGTAGTCTTCTTTGTTGTTTCGTCCAACCAATCACAGTAGTCCTTGTCATCTTCTTTGTTGTTTCGTCCAACCAATCACAGCAGTCCTTGTCATTTTTGTTGTATTGTAATCACAGTAGTCCTTGTCAACTTCTTTGTTGTTTCGTCCAACCAATCACAGTAGTCCTTGTCATCTTCTTTGTTGTTTCGTCCAACCAATCACAGTAGTCCTTGTCATCTTATTTGTTGTTTCGTCCAACCAATCACAGTAGTCCTTATCTTCTTTGTTGTTTCGTCCAACCAATCACAGTAGTCCTTGTCATCTTATTTGTTTTTTCGTCCAACAAATCACAGTAGTCCTTGTCATCTTCTTTGTTGTTTATTCAAACCAATCACAGTTGTCCTTGTCATCTTCTTTGTTGTTTCGTCCAACCAATCATGCCTGCCGCCCCTCCACTCTAACCACTAGGCTACCTGCCGCCCCTTCACTCTAACCACTAGTCTGCCTGCCGCCCCTCCACTCTAACCACTAGGCTGCCTGCCGCCCCCTCCCTTCTAACCACTAGGCTGCCTGCCGCCCCCTCCACTCGAACCACTAGGCTGCCTGCCGCACCCAGTCTTGAAGAGGTCACCTTCCTTGTTGACGACTCTTCACAACCTGATCCAATCCCAGTCGTTGTTTTGTAACCCACCAATATAGTTATTGTCAAATCATCTGGCGTCTTCTCAAATAAGGACAGAATAAATACAATGTTCAAGCATCATAGAAGAAGTCACCACTTAAAGACGTTTCCCAATCCCAACCACCTCAAAACCTGATGCTAGACATTTCCCAATCCCAACCACCTCAAAACCTGATGCTAGACATTTCCCAATCCCAACCACCTCAAAACCTGATGCAAGATGTTTCCCAATCTCAACCACCTCAAAACCTGATGCAAGATATTTCCCAATCCCAACCACCTCAAAACCTGATGTTAGACATTTCCCAATCCCAACCACCTCAAAACCTGATGCTAGACATTTCCCAATCCCAACCACCTCAAAACCTGATGCTAGACATTTCCCAATCCCAACCACCTCAAAACCTGATGCTAGACATTTCCCAATCCCAACCACCTCAAAACCTGATGCTAGACATTTCCCAATCCCAACCACCTCAAAACCTGATGCTAGACATTTCCCAATCCCAACCACCTCAAAACCTGATGCTAGACATTTCCCAATCCCAACCACCTCAAAACCTGATGCTAGACATTTCCCAATCCCAACCACCTCAAAACCTGATGCAAGATGTTTCCCAATCTCAACCAATCACTTCTTAGCATTTCTTCTATCTAGTGTCTTGCCATCACAGTCACATTTTTAAAGGAGGCTTCATAAAATAGGGAATTACATTCTGTAGATCAGAAGCCAGAGCCCTGCTCTGAAGAAATGAGCCCTGCTCTGAAGAAATGAGCCCTGCTCCGAGGAAGCCCCCACATTCTCCTCTTTCAAAGCAGCTGCTGTAGTGGCTAATTAGGCTACAGAGACTACACTTCAGACAGCATGTCAACCATGAAACCACGCAGGGCCTGCAGACAAAATGGCACCCTATCCCCTTTACAGTGCACCACTTTTGACTGGGGCCCATAGGGCTATGTACAAAAGTATTGCACTATATAAGGAATAGGGTGACATTTTGGGAATCACACGGTATGTCAGCCAATTGATTGATAGAAAAAAAAACAAAAAAAACAATGCCATTTAAAAAAACACATATAATCACAGTATGTATAGTACTTAACAAAACAAACATGACAGGAATAACACAGGAAAGTCAGAGATTTATTTCCAATGTGTTCACTACAGTGCATGGAGAAAAACAAAACAAACATGACAGGAATAACACAGGAAAGTCAGAGATTTATTTCCAATGTGTTCACTATAGTGCATGGAGAAAAACAAAACTAACATGACAGGAATAACACAGGAAAGTCAGAGATTTATTTCCAATGTGTTCACTACAGTGCATGGAGAAAAACAAAACAACACATTTAAGATGTCAAATTAAGATGAGGGAGATTGGATTTCTCTCAAGTTGGATTCAGATGATGAAAAGGCTGGGAGTCGAGGCAATTTTGATTGGAAATCAAGTGTAGCTTCTGCGGCAGGGTGGCATCGATGGTACAGCCAGAGGGAAACAAAGACAGTCTGACAAACAGGCCCAGAGCGCTTCATCAGTGCACAACATCTGCTTCTTCGGCAGGTCAGCTCCTCTGTAGGTTCCGCTCCTCCGTAGGTACCACTCCTCCGTAGGTACCACTCCTCCGTAGGTACCACTCCTCCGTAGGTACCACTCCTCCGTAGGTACCACTCCTCTGTAGGTACCACTCCTCCGTAGGTACCACTCCTCCGTAGGTACCACTCCTCCGTAGGTACCACTCGTACCACTCCTCTGTAGGTACCTCTCCTCTGTAGGTCCCGCTCCTCTGTAGGTACCACTCCTCCGTAGGTACCACTCCTCCGTAGGTACCTCTCCTCTCTAGGTACCTCTCCTCTGTAGGTACCACTCCTCTGTAGGTACCACTCCTCCGTAGGTACCACTCCTCTGTAGGTACCACTCCTCTGTAGGTCCTGCTCTTCTGTAGGTACCACTCCTCCGTAGGTCCAGCACCTCCGTAGGTCCCGCACCTCCGTAGGTCCCGCTCCTCTGTAGGTCCCGCTCCTCTGTAGGTACCACTCCTCTGTAGGTACCACTCCTCTGTAGGTACCGCTCCTCTGTAGGTCCCACTCCTCTGTAGGTACCACTCCTCTGTAGGTACCTCTCCTCTGTAGGTACCTCTCCTCTGTAGGTACCACTCCTCTGTAGGTACCACTCCTCTGTAGGTACCACTCCTCCGTAGGTCCCGCACCTCCGTAGGTCCCGCTCCTCCGTAGGTCCCGCTCCTCCCGCTCCCTGTAGGTCCCGCTCCTCTCCTCTGTAGGTACCACTCCTCTGTAGGTACCACTCCTCTGTAGGTACCACTCCTCTGTAGGTCCCGCTCCTCTGTAGGTTCCACTCCTCTGTAGGTACCACTCCTCTGTAGGTACCACTCCTCTGTAGGTCCCTCTCCTCTGTAGGTACCTCTCCTCTGTAGATACCACTCCTCTGTAGGTACCTCTCCTCTGTAGATACCACTCCTCTGTAGGTACCACTCCTCCGTAGGTACCACTCCTCCATTGCCGAACATATAGCACCCACCTGGGTGATCCCACGGCTGCTGAAAAGTGCACTACATCAGTCCCTGAGACTCCTCTGGCATCTCTGGATACAGTATACAATCCTTGATTGTTATTCTTCCCACAGATTAAACAATAAATCCAAGGCTGCATTATTTCAATTAAAACAGCCAAACAGACAGCTAACTAGCTAGCTAGCTATAAGCCAAAAGGGTAGACCTTTCATCCCGATTCTGCAACTCTGAGAGTCAAGACCACACAAAATAAGTGATCAAATCCTAGAGTAGTCCATCCCCACCATTTTGTTTTTATTACAAAAATACAACAACAAAAACACTATTTACAGAGCTCTCTGCCTAGGTGACCTCACAGTGGCATGTCAACCACGGAACCCAGAGCACGATAGCACAATGACAATAAGGTGACATTAGCTTCAAATTACATGTCACATATACAGTGGGGTCTGAAATTATTGACACCCTTGATTAAGATGAGCAAAAAATGACTGTATAAAATAAATTATTTGTATACTGAGCTATGTACTGTATATACGAATTTGCATACGTTTATATTAAAATGTTTCAGCATAATTTAACAAAGTCTTGTGACATGGAATCTACAGTTGTGGCCAAAAGTTTTGAAAATGACACAAATATTAAGTTCCACAAAGTTCGCTGCTTCAGTGTCTTTAGATACTTTTGTCAGACGTTACTATGGAATACTGAAGTATAATTGCAAGCATTTCATAAGTGTCAAATGCTTTTATTGACAATTACATGAAGTTGATGCAAAGAGTCTATATTTGCAGTGTTGACCCTTCTTTTTCAAGACCTCTGCAATCCACCCTGGCATGCTGTCAATTAACTTCTGGGCCACATCCTGACTGATGGCAACCCATTCTTGCATAATGAATGCTTGGAGTTTGTCAGAATATGTGGGTTTTTGTTTGTCCACCCGCCTCTTGAGGATTGACCACAAGTTCTCAGTGTGATTAACCTCTCTGGGATATGTGGGACGGTAGCGTCCCACTTGGCCACAAGCCAGAGAAAATGCAGAGCGCCAAATTCAAATAGATTCCTATAAAAATCTAACTTTCATGAAATCACATGTAAGATACCAAATTAAAGCTACATGTGTTATGAATCCAGCCAACATGTCAGATTTCAAAAAGGCTTTTCGGCGAAATTAAACGATGCTATTATCTGAGCATAGCACCATAGTAAACAAAAGAGAGAAAACATTTCAACCCTGCAGGCGCGACACAAAACGCAGAAATAAAAATATAAATCATGCCTTACCTTTGACGAGCGTCTTCTGTTGGCACTCCAATATGTCCCATAAACATCACAAATGGTCCTTTTGTTAGAATAATTCCGTCCATATATATCCAAAATGTCCATTTATTTGGTGCGTTTGTTCCAGAAAAACACTGGTTCCAACTTGCGCAACGTGATGACAAAATATCTCAAAAGTTACCTGTAAACTTTGCCAAAACATTTCAAACTACTTTTGTAATACAACGTTAGGTATTTTTGAAAGTAAATAATCAATAAAATTGAAGACGGGATGATCTATGTTCAATACAGGAAGAAAACAAACTCAAGCATGCTTTCTGGTCATGCTCCTCTATCAAACAGTACACATGAAGTGACACTTTTTCATTACACAAAGGAATAACCTCAACCAATTTCTAAAGACTGGTGACATCCAGTGGAAGCAGTAGGAACTGCAAGCAAGTCCCTTAGAAATCTGGCTTCCCAATGAAAGTTCATTGAAAACTGACCATCCTACCAATCCTCGACTTTGGCGATGTCATTTAGAAAATAGCCTCCAATACCCTACTCAACAAATTGGATGCAGTCTATCACAGTGCAATCCGTTTTGTCACCAAAGCCTCATATACTACCCACCATTGCAACCTGTACGCTCTCGTTGGCTGGCCCTCGCTTCATACTCGTCGCCAAACCCACTGGCTCCATGTCATCTACAAGACCCTGCTAGGTAAAGTCCCCCCTTATCTCAGCTCGCTGGTTACCATAGAATCTCCCACCTGTAGCACACGCTCCAGCAGGTATATCTCTCTAGTCACCCCCAAAACCAATTATTTCTTTGGTCGCCTCTCCTTCCAGTTCTCTGCTTCCAATGACTGGAACAAACTACAAAAATCTCTGAAACTGGAAACACTTATCTCCCTCACTAGCTTTAAGCACCAACTGTCAGAGCAGCTCACAGATTACTGCACCTGTACATAGCCCACCTATAATTTAGCCCAAACAACTACCTCTTTCCCTACTGTATTTAATTAATTAATTTATTTTGCTCCTTTGCACCCCATTATTTTTATTTCTACTTTGCACATTCTTCCACTGCAAATCTACCATTCCAGTGTTTTACTTGCTATATTGTATTTACTTTGCCACCATGGCCTTTTTTTGCCTTTACCTCCCTTATCTCACCTCATTTGCTCACATCGTATATAGACTTGTTTATACTGTATTATTGACTGTATGTTTGTTTTACTCCATGTGTAACTCTGTGTCGTTCTATGTGTCGAACTGCTTTGCTTTATCTTGGCCAGGTCGCAATTGTAAATGGTGACCTCAAAAAAAAAAATCTGAATTGTTTGTCCTCGGTGTTTCGCCTGCTACATAAGTTCTATTATACTCACAGACATGATTCAAACAGTTTTAGAAACTTCAGACTGTTTTCTATTTAAATCAACTAATAATATGCATATCTTATCTTCTGGGGGTGAGTAGCAGGCAGTTGAAATTGGGCATGCTTTTCATCCAAAATTCCAAATGCTATCCTAGAGAAGTTAAGGTCTGGGGAGTTTCCTGGCCATGGATACAAAAAATCTATGTTTTGTTCCCCGAGCCACTTAGTTATCACTTTTGCCTTATGGGAAGATGCTCCATCATGCTGGAAAAGGCATTGTTCATCACCAAACCTCCTGGATGGTTGGGAGAAGTTGCTCTCGGAGGATGTGTTGGTACCATTCTTTATTCAAATCAAATCAAATCAAATTTTATTTGTCACATACACATGGTTAGCAGATGTTAATGCGAGTGTAGCGAAATGCTTGTGCTTCTAGTTCCGACAATGCAGTAATAACGAACAAGTAATCTAACTAACAATTCCAAAAAAAAAAACTACTGTCTTATACACAGTGTAAGGGGATAAAGAATATGTACATAAGGATATATGAATGAGTGATGGTACAGAGAACACATGGCTGTGTTCTTAGGAAAAAATGTGAGTGAGCCCACTGCCTTGGCTGAGAACCAAACCCACACATGAATGGTCTCAGGATACTTTACCGTTGGCATGACACAGGACTGATGGTAGTGCTCACCTTGTCTACTCCGGACAAGCTTTTTCCCGGATGCCCCAAACAATCGGAAAGGGGATTCATCAGAGAAAATGACTTTACCCCAGTCCTCAGCAGTCCAATCCCTGTACCTTTTGCAGAACATCAGTCAGTCCCTGACTGATGTTCTGATGTTCTGATGTTTCCTGGAGAGAAGTGGCTTCTTTGCTGCCCTTCTTGACACCAGGCCATCCTCCAAAAGTCTTTGCCTCACTGTGCGTGCAGATGCACTCACACCTGCCTGCTGCCATTCCTGAGCAAGCTCTGTACTGGTGGTGCCCCGATCCCGCAGCTGAATCAACTTTAGGAGATGGTCCTGGCACTTGCTGGACTTTCTTGGGCGCCCTGAAGCCTTCTTCACAACAATTGAACCTCTCTCCTTGAAGTTCTTGATGATCCGATCAATGGTTGATTTAGGTGCAATCTTACATCCAGAGGTGGCGCTCCTAGTGGCCGGGGACTTTAATGCAGGGAAACATAAATCCGTTTTACCTTATTTCCACCAATGGGCAACCAGAGAAAAAAAACTCTAGACCACCTTTACTCCACACACAGAGAGGCGTACGAAGCTCTCCCTCACCCTCCATTTGGCAAATCTGACCATAACTCTATCCTCCACATTCTTGTTTACAAGCAAAAAATGAAAGCAGGAAGTTCCAGTGACTCACTCAATACGGAAGTGGTCAGATGAAGCAGATGCTACAGGAATGTTTTGCTAGCACAGACTGGAATATGTTCCGGGATTCTTCCGATGACATTGAGGAGTACACCACATCAGTCACTGGCTTCATCAATAAGTGCATTGATGACGTCTTACCCACAGTGACGTCTTACCCGAAGCAACATCCGCAATGAGCTAAAGGATAGAGCTGCCACTTTCGAGGAGCTGACTCTAACCCGGACTCTTGTAAAAAAATCCCGCAATGGCCTCAGATGAACCTCCAAACAGTGGAAGCATGCATGAGAGCATCAGCTGTTCCGGACGACTGTGTGATAATGCTCTCCTTAGCCGAAGACCTTTAAACAGGTCAACATTCACAAGGCCAGAGGGCCAGATGGATTACCAGGACATGTACTCCGAGCACGCGCTGACCAACTGGCAAGTGTTTTCACTCACAATTTCAACCTGTCACTAACCAAGTCTGTAATACCAACATGTTTGAAGCAGACCACCATAGTCCCTGTGCCCAAGAACACCAATGTAACCTGCCTAATTGACTACCGATCCGTAGAACTCATGTCTGTAGCCATTAAGTGCTTTGAAAGGCTGATCATGGCTCACATCAACACCATTATTCCAGAAACCTTAGACCCACTCCAATTTGCATACCACCCTGCTCAGCGCTCAACATTATAGTGCCCTCAAAGCTCATCTCTAAGCAATGTACCCTTGGACTAAACACCTCCCTCTGTAACTGGATCCTGGACTTCCTGACAGACCTTCCCCAGGTTGTAATTATAGGTAACAAAACCTCTGCCATGCTGATACTCAACACAGGGGCCCCTCAGGGGTGCGTGCTCAGTCCCCTCCTCTACTTCCTGTTCACTCAGAACTGCATTGCCGACAACACAACCTCAAATAGTTTTACAGCTGCACCATCGAGAGCATGGTTGCATCACCGCCTGGTATGGCAATTGCTCGGCCTCCAACCGTAAGGCACTACAGAGGGTAGTGCGTACAGCCCAGTACAACACTGGGGCCAAGCTTCCTGCCATCCAGGACCTCTCTAAAAAGACTCCCGCCACCCTAGCCTTAGACTGTTCTCTCTGCTACCGCATGGCAAGCTTTACCGGAGCGCCTAGTCTATGTCCAAAAGGCTTCCTAACAGCCATAAGATTGCTGAATATCTAATCAAAGGGCTACAAGGACTATTTTCATTTGTATGCTGCTGTTACTGTGTTATTTTCTAAGCGTAGTCACTTTACCTCTACCTACATGCACATTGACTCCTGTATATAGCCTCGATACTGTTACTTTATTGTTGCTCTTTAATTATTTGTTTGTTTGAGTAAATACTTTCTTAAAACACGTATTTTCACTGTTGTATTCGGTGCATGTGACAAATACAATTAGATTTGATTTGATTATTTGATTTTGACTCAGGGTTAGATGTAACACAGGAAATGTAAATCTGTAACACTCTAATTAATATGATTTATTACATTTCGTATAGTATGTATTAATTTTTGGATAGCCATCATCCATGTCATGTAACGAATTACAATTTGTATGATGTTACAAATCGTGCAATATGTTATGAATTGCAATGCCTTACAATATGTCAGGAATTTCCCAAAGCTATTATATGTTACGAATTCAAATTTGTTGCAGCTAATGTTAGGTAGGTGGCTAATGCTAGCTAGGCGGCTAAGGTATGAGGTTTAACCAGGCAAGTCAATTAAGAACAAATTCTTATTTTCAATGACGGCCTAGGAAACAGTGGGTTAACTGCCTGTTCAGGGGCAGAACGACAGCTTCCTTCCGGTTACTAGTCCAACGCTCTAACCACTAGGCTACCCTGCCACCCAGGTTAAGGAGTTAAGGTTAGAGGAAGGGTTAGCTAACATGCTAGGTAGTTGTAAAGTAACTCAAAAGTTAGGAATATTTACCACAGGTGGACTCCTATAAACATTTTGAACATGTTGAGGATGATCAATGGAAACCGGATACACCTGAGCTCAATTTCGAGTCTCATAGCAAAGGGTCTAAATACTTATGTAAATATGGTATTTCATTTTCTTTAACCAGGTAGGTCAATTGAGGACAAGTTCTCATTTACAACTGCGACCTGGTCAAGATAAAGCAAAGCAGTGCGACAAAAACAACAACACAGAGTTACACATAAACACATGTACAGTCAATAACACAAAAGAAAAATAGGAAAAGCTGTGTGTGTGTCTGTATGGTTAAATATTTAATTGATAAGCCATCATTCAATATTTAACATTAATCTAGCCCTGCAAGTGTCACTCGACACAACACTCATTATTACCCAGAGCCCTCTCTGCTAATGTAGTTTAGCATCAGTTATTCAGCTTATGTCCCAGCCCCACAAAGAGCAGTTTTGACATCTCTACACTCTTACAAAAGAAGGTGCTATCTAGAACCTAAAATGATTATTCGGCTGTCCCCGTAGAAGAACCCTTTTGGTTCCAGGTGGAACCTTTTTGAGTTCCATGTAGAACCCTTTCCATAGAGGAAACTAAAAGAATCCTACCTGGAACCAAAAAGGGTTCCACCTGGAACCAAAAAGGGTTCCACCTGAGTGTGTACGTGTATTATGGATGTCCTTCACCCCTCTGCTCTTGGTCTTAGGTACAAAGTATGTTTTATTTGGGGGCATGTTCCAAACCATGGAAGATGCACCCTGACACTCAAACCTTTAAAAAAAAGAATGATGCTATTTAATTGAGACTGAATTAAATTATACATGTAATGCACTTCTTAATTAACATGGTCACTGACTTGTCAATGAGTATCAAGTGGAGCGTGGCCGCAGGGGTGAAACTGGTTGCCATTGTTTTCTGTGACACAGAGGTTCCCTGGTGGGCAGAACTGGTTCGAATGACAGTTTTTTGCCAGTTTTGCTGGATGGTTTACCAACACTAGTGGAAAAACACTATCAATTCAAATCAAAGTTTATTTGTCACATGCGCCGAATACAACAGGTGTAGCTAGACCTTACAGTGAAATGCTTACTTGCAGGCTCAATAGTGCAAAAAAGGTATTAGGTGAACAATAGGTAAGTAAAGAAATAAAAACAACAGTAAAAAGACAGTGCAAAATAACAGTAGCGAGGCTATATACAGTAGAGAGGCTTTATACAGTAGAGAGGCTATATACAGTAGAGAGGCTATATACAGTAGAGGGGCTATATACAGTAGAGAGGCTATATACAGTAGAGAGGCTATATACAGTAGAGAGGCTATATACAGTAGAGGGGCTATATACAGTAGAGGGGCTATATACAGTAGAGAGGCTATATACAGTAGAGGGGCTATATACAGTAGAGAGGCTTTATACAGTAGAGAGGCTTTATACAGTAGTGAGGCTTTATACAGTAGCGAGGCTTTATACTGTAGAGAGGCTATATACAGTAGAGAGGCTATATACAGTAGAGACTTTATACAGTAGAGAGGCTATATACAGTAGAGGGACTATATACAGTAGAGAGGCTTTATACAGTAGAGGGACTATATACAGTAGAGAGGCTATATACAGTAGAGAGGTTATATACAGTAGAGGGGCTATATACAGTAGAGGGGCTATATACAGTAGAGGGCTATATACAGTAGAGGGGATATATACAGTAGAGAGGGCTATATACAGTAGAGAGGGGCTATATACAGTAGAGGGGCTATATACAGTAGAGGGCTATATACAGGCTATATACAGTAGAGGGGCTATATACAGTAGAGAGGCTACATACAGTAGAGGGCTATATACAGTAGAGAGGGCTATATACAGTAGAGGGCTATATACAGTAGAGAGGCTATATACAGAGAGAGGCTATATACAGTAGAGAGGCTTTATACAGGTATACAGAGAGGGGCTATATACAGTAGAGGGCTATATACAGTAGAGAGGCTATATACAGTAGAGAGGCTATATACAGTAGAGAGGCTTTATACAGTAGAGGGGCTATATACAGTAGAGGGGCTATATACAGTAGAGGGGCTATATACAGTAGAGGGGATATATACAGTAGAGGGGCTATATACAGTAGAGGGGCTATATACAGTAGAGGGGCTATATACAGTAGAGGGGCTATATACAGTAGAGAGGCTATATACAGTAGAGGGCTATATACAGTAGAGGGGATATATACAGTAGAGAGGGCTATATACAGTAGAGGGCTATATACAGTAGAGGGGCTATATACAGTAGAGGGCTATATACAGTAGAGAGGCTATATACAGTAGAGGGGCTATATACAGTAGAGAGGCTATATACAGTAGAGGGGCTATATACAGTAGAGGGCTATATACAGTAGAGAGGCTTTATACAGTAGAGAGGCTATATAGAGAGGCTTTATACAGTAGAGAGGCTATATACAGTAGAGAGGCTTTATACAGTAGAGGGGCTATATACAGTAGAGGGGCTATATACAGTAGAGGGGCTATATACAGTAGAGGGGATATATACAGTAGAGGGGCTATATACAGTAGAGGGGCTATATACAGTAGAGGGGCTATATACAGTAGAGGGCTATATACAGTAGAGAGGCTATATACAGTAGAGGGGCTATATACAGTAGAGAGGCTATATACAGTAGAGGGCTATATACAGTAGAGAGGCTACATACAGTAGAGGGGCTATATACAGTAGAGGGGGCGAGGCTATATACAGTAGAGAGGCTATATACAGTAGAGAGGCTATATACAGTAGAGAGGCTTTATACAGTAGAGAGGCTATATACAGTAGAGGGCTATATACAGTAGAGGGGCTATATACAGTAGAGAGGCTATATACAGTAGAGAGGCTACATACAGTAGAGAGGCTTTATACAGTAGAGGGGCTATATACAGTAGAGGGGCTATATACAGTAGAGGGGCTATATACAGTAGAGGGATATATACAGTAGAGGGGCTATATACAGTAGAGGGGCTATATACAGTAGAGGGGCTATATACAGTAGAGGGCTATATACAGTAGAGAGGCTATATACAGTAGAGGGCTATATACAGTAGAGGGATATATACAGTAGAGGGGCTATATACAGTAGAGGGCTATATACAGTAGAGGGCTATATACAGTAGAGGGGCTATATACAGTAGAGAGGCTATATACAGTAGAGGGCTATATACAGTAGAGAGGCTATATACAGTAGAGGGCTATATACAGTAGAGGGGCTATATACAGTAGAGAGGCTTTATACAGTAGAGAGGCTATATACAGTAGAGAGGCTTTATACAGTAGAGAGGCTATATACAGTAGAGAGGCTTTATACAGTAGAGGGCTATATACAGTAGAGGGCTATATACAGTAGGGGCTATATACAGTAGAGGGATATATACAGTAGAGGGGCTATATACAGTAGAGGGGCTATATACAGTAGAGGGCTATATACAGTAGAGGGCTATATACAGTAGAGAGGCTATATACAGTAGAGGGCTATATACAGTAGAGAGGCTATATACAGTAGAGGGCTATATACAGTAGAGGGGCCATATACAGTAGAGGGGCCATATACAGTAGAGAGGCTATATACAGTAGAGTGGCTATATACAGTAGAGGGCTATATACAGTAGAGGGCTTTATACAGTAGCGAGGCTATTTACAGTAGAGAGGCTATATACAGTAGAGGGGCTTTATACAGTAGCAAGGCTATTTACAGTAGAGAGGCTATATACAGTAGAGAGGCTATATACAGTAGAGGGGCAGGCTATATACAGTAGAGTGGCTATATACAGTAGAGGGCTATATACAGTAGAGAGACTATTTACAGTACAGAGGCTATATACAGTAGAGAGGCTATATACAGTAGAGAGGCTATATTCAGTAGAGAGGCTATATACAGTAGAGAGGCTATATACAGTAGAGAGGCTATATACAGTGGTGAGGCTATATACAGTAGAGGGGCTATATACAGTAGAGAGGCTATATACAGTAGAGGGGCTATATACAGTAGTGAGGCTATATACAGTAGAGAGGCTATATACAGTAGAGAGGCTATATACAGTAGAGGGGCTATATACAGTAGAGAGGCTATATACAGTAGAAGGGCTATATACAGTAGCGAGGCTATATACAGTAGAGAGGCTATATACAGTAGAGGGGCTATAGACAGTGGAGATGCTATATACAGTAGAGAGGCTATATACAGTAGAGAGGCTATATACAGTAGAGGGGCTATATACAGTAGAGAGGCTATATACAGTAGAGGGGCTATATACAGTAGAGGGGCTATAGACAGTAGAGAGGCTATATACAGTAGAGGGGCTACATACAGGCACCGGTTAGTCAGGCTGATTGAGGTAGTATGTACATATGGTTAATGTGACTATGCATATATGATGAACAGAGAGTAGCAGTAGCGTAAAAGAGGGGTTGGCGGGTTGTGGGACATAATGCAGATAGCCCGGTTAGCCAATGTGTGGGAGCACTGGTTGGTCGGCCCAATGGAGGTATTATGTAAACAGAGAGTAAACAGAGAGTAGCAGCAGCGTAAAAGAGGGGTTGGGGGAGGGCACAGAATGCAAATAGTCCACCTTCGTCATTCCCTACTAGACATTATGCTGCTTTTCTTCCCAAGCCACCTCATTCAGATCCATAATCTCCCTCAAAGTAGTTGTGGTCATGGTAATGGTAATTCACCCCATTTCCGTTTTAACTGTCAGTGATGTCAGAACCAGATAACGTCAAACTTTCAACCCTGTCCAAGTCTGTCACTGTGTAAAATGTGGAATTTTTTACTTTTCGAAAGAGGACATTTTAAAACACAGCATTGTTGACCAAGTGGTCTCCTTGGAAACAGTGGCATCAGTTCAAAAATAATTTGTCTCACTCCTCCTTGTGAAAATAAACCAAACATTTCTACTACTGTTCCATGGACACAAATCCAAATCTCCTGGGAACTATGTCTGTCTCTGTTTAATCTTAAATTAGTAACATTTTCCAAATAAAATAACCTATCTTTTTAATCAGTGATCTCCCTTAAGTCCATTACAAGTCCTGTTTGTTTGACGGAAGAAAGCAGCCACTGAAATGTTTGATAAATATTTAAAGTATAGAGTAGTTGACTTTTTAATGCCATAATAAACTCCTACTTCATCCAAATCACTTCTCCTGAAAACAGTCCCAAAATGCTTTCAGGGGGTTTGGAGCCAGAATTGGGATATTTAGGTCATCTTTGATAGAAAATGTCCTCCTAGCTGCAGCTGGAGGTGACTACTCAGTGGTCTGCTCAGTAGTCACCACATTTCAAGAATAGTGTTCACCACTCTTTCGTCACATATTAAGGAAATTACCTCGGTAACAGCAGCTCTAGTCCTTTACATTCGTCACCCATGTACTGCTTGAAAATTGAAGATTTGGGCACTAATAAGCGCCTAAATTGGAATGTAGTGACTGTGCAGTAAGATGCTACAAATGACGTCAGAGCTCAGGCTCTGTGCTTCACAGCGCTGTCTGGGTTTTGACTGACAGACGTTCTGAACTTGAGCACTGCACGCTACAACAACATCCCTCCTGCTAATTGGGCAACTTTTGCACATTTGTTGTTGTCTGAGTGAAGGGAAACGCTGTACATTAAAGATGACTCGATGTATTTTGAAAGATGAGACACTGAGGATTATAATAAACACCACTTTGATGTCATAGAAGCAGAGCCAAACATCCGTGAGCACTTCACATTAAACATTATTTATTTAACTAGGCAAGTCAGTTTAAGAAAACATTTTTTATTTACAATGATGGCCTACACCGGCCAAACCCGGACAACGCTGGGCCAATTGTGGGCCGCCCTATGGGACTGCCAATCACAGCCAGCCTGGATTCAAACCAGGGTGTCTGCAGTGACCCCTCTAGCACTGAAATACAGCATCTTAGACCACTGCTTCACTCGGGAGCCTCACATCTAAATCAAATCAAATCAAATTAAATGTATTTATATAGCCCTTTTTACATCAGCTGATATCTCAAAGTGCTGTACAGAAACCCAGCCAGAAACACCAAACAGCAAGCAATGCAGGTGTAGAAGCACAGTGGCTAGGAAAAGCTCCCTAGAAAGGCCAAAACCTAGGAAGAAACCTAGAGAGGAACCAGGCTATGTGGGGTCTCCAAATCATTAAACTCATATTACATACAGTCAACCTTGACAATCACAATGTATGATGTACAGTTACAAAATGACATGGGGGTCATACCCAGGGGCCATACCCGGGGGCCATACCTGGGGGTCAAACCCGGGGGTCATACCCGGGGGCCATACCTGGGGGTCAAACCCGGGGGTCATACCTGGGGGTCATACCCAGGGGCCATACCCGGGGGCCATACCTGGGGGTCAAACCCGGGGGTCATACCCGGGGGTGTTCTCAACAGAATGAGTCTGTTTGTTAATTGTGATGAAAATGTGCTCTGGTACACGCACCTGAATGCACACATGACTCCCTTCTACGTGCACCAAAATGACCATCTGTTTCTTGGAATGACCTTGTGAAAGCTTTACACTGTAAGATCATATTTTATAACTTAGCTAGTCATGTTGGCAATAGAATAAGCTGTCAAATCATACCCCACCTGACCCAGATTGCGATTTATAATGGACCGTTTTTTTGGGGGGGTTGCGTAAACAGTAATTATGTGGTTGTCGGGGATGCAGGGTTGTGTTCCAAACGAAACAACTGCAAGTGTGCTTTCTCTAGTTCCTCAACGGCACAGCTAGGAGAGCTTAAAAACACACCTTATAGTTGAAGGCTCTTCTTTGAGTCATGAAATTGATTAGGAAGTATGCACACTTTGGAGAGGTGTGTGTGGCCACTCGAAGACACCCCAGTAATTATTTTCACTCAAAACACTTATGTTGCAGCTACCCCACATTTTCCAGGAATATTCTTATCATGCTACTTATCAACACATAGAAACAATGTGTTTTAAAATGGTTGGACACATTGCCATTACTAGGTGAGGTAATCAGCTCCATGGTCCCACTGAACTATGCATTTTTTTCTTTAGGTATGACTGTTTGGTTATCTAGAATATTTTCAGATTTCGTTATGAACAAATGCGGTGAAAAGTACATTAAATGTAAAATGCACATCAAATCAACAGTGTAATGTTTGGATTCAGTCAAGTGAACTGTTATGTACTCACCTTTTTTTTCTAACGATTTTCCCATTATCTCCAAAATGTTCAAAAAACATTATTTGGTTATGAGTTAACGGAAAATGAACTATTAAAAGTGAGATTTTCACTGGACAGTTATTTATAAATGACCCACTAATCCACCCTTTCTCACAACCTTAACCCTAACTTACTGTTCAGATTACTCAGTGACCACTAAGCAGATCCTTCTGTTGATCAAACCCTGATATAGACTGTCTGAAACTGTTTTTTTTTCTTCTCCTTAGTATGAGGTACAGGAAAATTGGTGCTGAAATAGCGTGTTTTATATCTGAAATTGCCTGCCTTATCTCTGAGAAAACAGCAGTTGCTGCTGATGGAGATAGTTCTGATTACAAAATGGAAACATTAATTGCAGTAATTTGTGTTGGTCCCACATGTTTGCTAAGCCCATTGAGCAGTACTGACGTAGAACATTCTAACATTCCAACGGTAACTACGGTAACTACGGAGTGCAGGTTTCGCAAACGGTCAAGTCAAATGATGTATGACAAAGCACTAACAGAATATACATAGATGTTTAAAGCACACACATACATTGTTTTGTTCCACATACCATCTGATTCACCTTTTTCTTTAGAGCCAAGTATCATTTGTTTTAGTCTGGTTTTTGAGCCCAGACATAGTGCTCTATTCAGCCCTTTTCATGGAAGCCTACAAGACATCAGATCGAATCAAATCAAATTGCATTGGTCACATACACATATTTAGCAGATGTTATTGCAGGTGTTGTGAAATGCTTATGTTTCTAGCTCCAACAGTGCAGTAATATCTAACAATACACAGCAATACACACAAATCTAAAGGTAAAATAATGGAATTAAGAAAAATATAAATATTAGGAAATATATATATATAAATAATATGGCAATGACAAAATTAATAGAGTAGAATACAGTATATACATATGAAATTAGTAAAGCAGTATGTAAACATTAAACATAGATGCTGTTGTGCTGTTGTCAGGGTTCTAGAGTCTACTAGATATAGATGTTGTTGTGCGGTTGTCAGGGTTCTAGAGTCTACTAGATATAGATGTTGTTGTGCGGTTGTCAGGGTTCTAGAGTCTACTAGATATAGATGTTGTTGTGCGGTTGTCAGGGTTCTAGAGTCTACTAGATATAGATGCTGTTGTGCGGTTGTCAGGGTTCTAGAGTCTACTAGATATAGATGCTGTTGTGCGGTTGTCAGGGTTTTAGAGTCTACTAGATGTAGATGCTGTTGTCAGGGTTTTAGAGTCTAATAGATGTAGATGTTGTTGTCAGGGTTCTAGAGTCTACTAGATATAGATGCTGTTGTCAGGGTTCTAGAGTCTACTAGATGTAGATGCTGTTGTGCTTTTTTTTTTAGGGTTAGTTAAACAACCCTGGGGGGAGGGGGGTCTGGGCAGCAGTTAAAGTCTGTTCAGTGTTCCCTCTGTTATGCTGAGTGTCAGACTGGAGTGTTCACTAATGTATTCTGTCAAAGCCCCATCCTAAAACCCCATTCCACCAGTCCTTGTATGTCCTGCTTGTGAAAAGGCACCCGGTCTGTACCCTAGATAGTGCATTACCTTTGACCTTTGACACGGAGTTGTGGGTCAACTACAGTGTTTCCTAACAGGCACCTTATACACTGTGTGCCTTCGACAAAATAGACAATTGGGTGCTATTTTAGTTACACACTAAGTCAACACCTTGTACACTCAACACAGGAGCCTGCCTCCAGCCTATTTATAAAGGCCTGATACCACCCCCTGAGCTGTCACACTTAATTTATCCCCCAGAATGCAAAGGAATAAATTCTACAATTAATCTCAATCAAGCCTTTTGTAAGCCTGACCCACTCTCCTGACCTCTACTTTTATAAAACCTTTGTTAACTTGGTCAATAATGCAGCAGATTATAAAAACCTAGGCTTAAACTTTACTCTAACCCTTACTCTAAACCTAAACCTAACCCTAACCTAAACCTAAACCTAATCCTAACCTTAACCTTAACCTTAGCAACAGATAGCTTGATGATAGTATGACCATATGTTGAGCATCTGGAGTACCTACACATCCACACACACACACACACACACACACACACACACACACACACACACTACACACACACACACACACACACACACACACACACACACACACACACACACACACACACACACACACCTCCCACAGGTCTTTATCAGGAGATTCCTCAAGGGTTTAGTTAGTTGGTCTGGTGGCGTATCTATATCTTATCTGTACGTCAATGCCAGAGTCAGAGCGTGTGTGTGTCGGGTCTGCGTGTGTGTGTCGGGTCTGCGTGTGTGTTGGGTGTGTGTGTGTGTGTGTCGGGTCTGGGTGTGTGTGTGTCGGGTCTGTGTGTGTGTCGGGTCTGTGTGTGTGTTGGGTCTGCGTGTGTGTGTTGGGTCTGCGTGTGTGTGTTGGGTCTGCGTGTGTGTGTTGGGTCTGCATGTGTGTGTCGGGTCTGCGTGTCTGTGTGTGTGTGTGTTGGGTCTGCGTGTGTATGTTGGGTCTGCGTGTGTGTGTTGGGTCTGCGTGTGTGTGTTGGGTCTGTGTGTGTGTGTTGGGCCTGCGTGTGTATGTTTGGCCTGCGTGTGTATGTTGGGCCTGCGTGTGTATGTTGGGTCTGCGTGTGTATGTTGGGTCTGCGTGTGTGTGTTGGGTCTGCGTGTGTGTTGGGCCTGCGTGTGTATGTTGGGTCTGCGTGTGTATGTTGGGTCTGCGTGTGTGTGTTGGGTCTGCGTGTGTATGTTGGGTCTGCGTGTGTATGTTGGGTCTGCGTGTGTGTGTTGGGTCTGCGTGTGTATGTTGGGTCTGCGTGTGTATGTTGGGTCTGCGTGTGTATGTTGGGTCTGCGTGTGTGTGTTGGGTCTGCGTGTGTATGTTGGGTCTGCGTGTGTATGTTGGGTCTGCGTGTGTATGTTGGGTCTGCGTGTGTATGTTGGGTCTGCGTGTGTGTGTTGGGTCTGCGTGCGTATGTTGGGTCTGCGTGTGTGTGTTGGGTCTGCGTGTGTGTGTTGGGTCTGCGTGTGTGTTTTGGGTCTGCGTGTGTGTGTTGGGTCTGCGTGTGTGTGTTGGGTCTGCGTGTGTATGTTGGGTCTGCGTGTGTGTGTTGGGTCTGCGTGTGTGTGTTGGGTCTGCGTGTGTATGTTGGGTCTGCGTGTGTATGTTGGGTCTGCGTGTGTATGTTGGGTCTGCGTGTGTATGTTGGGTCTGCGTGTGTGTGTTGGGTCTGCGTGTGGGTGTGTTGGGTCTGCGTGTGTGTTTTGGGTCTGCGTGTGTGTGTGGGTGTGTGTTGGGTCTGCGTGTGTGTGTTGGGTCTGCGTGTGTGTGTTGGGTCTGCGTGTGTGTGTTGGGTCTGCGTGTGTGTTTTGGGTCTGCGTGTGTGTGTTGGGTCTGCGTGTGTGTGTTGGGTCTGCGTGTGTGTCGGGTCTGTGTGTGTGTTGGGTCTGCGTGTGTATGTTGGGTCTGTGTGTGTGTCGGGTCTGCGTGTGTGTGTTGGGTCTGTGTGTGTGTGTTGGGTCTGCGTGTGTGTCGGGTCTGCGTGTGTATGTTGGGCCTGCGTGTGTGTGTTGGGTCTGTGTGTGTGTCTGCGTGTGGGTCTGCGTGTGTATGTTGGGCCTGCGTGTGTGTGTTGGGTCTGTGTGTGTGTGTTGGGTCTGCGTGTGTATGTTGGGTCTGCGTGTGTGTCGGGTCTGTGTGTGTGTGTTGGGTCTGCGTGTGTATGTTGGGTCTGCGTGTGTGTTGGGTCTGCGTGTGTGTGTTGGGTCTGTGTGTGTGTTGGGTCTGTGTGTGTGTGTTGGGTCTGCGTGTGTGTGTTGGGTCTGTGTGTGTGTGTTGGGTCTGCGTGTGTGTGTTGGGTCTGTGTGTGTGTGTTGGGTCTGCGTGTGTGTGTTGGGTCTGTGTGTGTATGTTGGGTCTGCGTGTGTGTCGGGTCTGCGTGTGTGTGTTGGGTCTGCGTGTGTGTGTTGGGTCTGTGTGTGTGTGTTGGGTCTGTGTGTGTGTGCGTGTGTGTGTTGGGTCTGTGTGTGTGTGTTGGGTCTGCGTGTGTATGTTGGGTCTGCGTGTGTGTCGGGTCTGCGTGTGTGTGTTGGGTCTGCGTGTGTGTGTTGGGTCTGTGTGGGTGTGTGTTGGGTCTGCGTGTGTGTGTTGGGTCTGTGTGTGTGTGTTGGGTCTGTGTGTGTGTGTTGGGTCTGCGTGTGTGTGTTGGGTCTGCGTGTGTGTGTTGGGTCTGTGTGTGTGTGTTGGGTCTGCGTGTGTGTGTTGGGTCTGTGTGTGTGTGTCGGGTCTGCGTGTGTGTGTTGGGTCTGCGTGTGTGTGTTGGGTCTGCGAACAACGTTCTGCTGAGCTTCCTGGCTCTGTATAGATTAGATCAGCTAGAGGCTTGGGTGGCATGTCTGGGTTGGGACAGACAGACAGACAGACTGAGACAGACAGACAGATAGATTAGACAGACAGACATGACAGACAGACAGACAGACAGACAGACAGACAGACAGACAGACAGACAGACAGACAGACAGACAGACAGACAGACAGACAGACAGACAGACAGACAGACAGACAGACAGACATTTGGGAGCTTGGAGGTCTTTGGGTTTTAGTGGTGTACGTGGAAGCCCTATCTCTTGGGACTGGGTCATTGCTGAGCAGACTGGCATGCCACAGGTCAAGTCCCATTCAGATACACACACAACCCCACCAATGCATGTACACACACACACACAGAGAGAGAGAGAAGCAGAAAATAGAGACAGGAAATGGCCTGGACTGGAAGTCATTAAGCCCTCATGCTGATACTACAAGGAGTAAAGTGGAGTACAGTAGAGATTAGTTTAGAGTAGACTACAGTAGAGTAGAGAAGAGTAGAATATAGTACAGAAAGTAAAAGGGAAAGAGGGATACCTAGTCAGTTGTATAGGGAAAGGGGGATACCTAGTCAGTTGTATAGGGAAAGGGGGATACCTAGTCAGTTGTATAGGGAAAGGGGATACCTAGTCAGTTGTATAGGGAAAGGGGGACACCTAGTCAGTTGTATAGGGAAAGGGGACACCTAGTCAGTTGTATAGGGAAAGGGGGTCAGTTGTATAGGGGGGGATACCTAGTCAGTTGTATAGGGAAAGGGGGATACCTAGTCAGTTGTATAGGGAAAGGGGATACCTAGTCAGTTGTATAGGGAAAGGGGGATACCTAGTCAGTTGTATAGGGAAAGGGGATACCTAGTCAGTTGTATAGGGAAAGGGGATACCTAGTCAGTTGTATAGGGAAAGGGGAGTCAGTTGATACCTAGTCAGTTGTATAGGGAAAGGGGGATACCTAGTCAGTTGTATAGGGGGAAAGGGGATACCTAGTCAGTTGTATAGGGAAAGGGGGATACCTAGTCAGTTGTATAGGGAAAGGGGGACACCTAGTCAGTTGTATAGGGAAAGGGGACACCTAGTCAGTTGTATAGGGAAAGGGGGATACCTAGTCAGTTGTATAGGGAAAAGGGGATACCTAGTCAGTTGTATAGGGAAAGGGGATACCTAGTCAGTTGTATAGGGAAAGGGGACACCTAGTCAGTTGTATAGGGAAAGGGGGGGACACCTAGTCAGTTGTATAGGGAAAGTATAGGGGGGATACCTAGTCAGTTGTATAGGGAAAGGGGGACACCTAGTCAGTTTTATAGGGAAAGGGGGGGATACCTAGTCAGTTGTATAGGGAAAGGGGATACCTAGTCAGTTGTATAGGGAAAGGGGGATACCTAGTCAGTTGTATAGGGAAAGGGGGATACCTAGTCAGTTGTATAGGGAAAGGGGGACACCTAGTCAGTTGTATAGTCAGTTGTATAGGGAAAGGGGGATACCTAGTCAGTTGTATAGGGAAAGGGGGGATACCTAGTCAGTTGTATAGGGAAAGGGGATACCTAGTCAGTTGTATAGGGAAAGGGGATACCTGGTCAGTTGTATAGGGAAAGGGGATACCTAGTCAGTTGTATAGGGAAAGGGGAAAAGGGGGATACCTAGTCAGTTGTATAGGGAAAGGGGATACCTAGTCAGTTGTATAGGGAAAGGGGGATACCTAGTCAGTTGTATAGGGAAAGGGGGATACCTAGTCAGTTTGTATAGGGGAAAGTCAGGGGAACCTAGTCAGTTGTATAGGAAAGGGGACACCTAGTCAGTTGTATAGGGAAAGGGGACACCTAGTCAGTTTTATAGGGAAAGGGGGATACCTAGTCAGTTGTATAGGGAAAGGGGACACCTAGTCAGTTGTATAGGGAAAGGGGGATACCTAGTCAGTTGTATAGGAAAAGGGGACACCTAGTCAGTTGTATAGGGAAAGTTGGGGGATACCTGGTCAGTTGTATAGGGAAAGGGGGATACCTAGTCAGTTGTATAGGGAAAGTTGGGGGATACCTAGTCAGTTGAATAGGGAAAGGGGGATACCTGGTCAGTTGTATAGGGAAAGGGGATACCTAGTCAGTTGTATATAGGGAAAGGGGGATACCTAGTCAGTTGTATAGGGAAAGGGGATACCTAGTCAGTTGTATAGGGAAAGGGGGACACCTAGTCAGTTGTATAGGGAAAGGGGATACCTAGTCAGTTGTATAGGGAAAGGGGGACACCTAGTCAGTTTTATAGGGAAAGGGGGATACCTAGTCAGTTGTATAGGAAAAGGGGGACACCTAGTCAGTTGTATAGGGAAAGGGGGATACCTAGTCAGTTGTATAGGGAAAGGGGGATACCTGGTCAGTTGTATAGGGAAAGTCAGTTGGGGGATACCTAGTCAGTTGTATAGGGAAAGGGGGATACCTAGTCAGTTGTATAGGGAAAGGGGGATACCTAGTCAGTTGTATAGGGAAAGGGAAAGGGGGATACCTAGTCAGTTGTATAGGGAAAGGGGGATACCTAGTCAGTTGAATAGGGAAAGGGGAAAGTTGGGGGATACCTAGTCAGTTGTATAGGGGAAAGGGGGATACCTAGTCAGTTGTATAGGGAAAGGGGGATACCTAGTCAGTTGTATAGGGAAAGGGGGATACCTGGTCAGTTGTATAGGGAAAGGGGATACCTAGTCAGTTGTATAGGGAAAGGGGGACACCTAGTCAGTTGTATAGGGAAAGGGGGATACCTAGTCAGTTGTATAGGGAAAGGGGGATACCTAGTCAGTTGTATAGGGAAAGGGGGATACCTAGTCAGTTGTACAACTGAATGCATTCACCTAAAATGTGTCTTCCGCATTTAACCCAACCCCTTAGAATCAGTATAGAGTAAAGTAGAGTTGAGTAGAGAGTTGAGTAGAGACTAGAGCAGAGTAGACCAGAGAAGAGACTAGAGCAGAGTAGACCAGAGTAGAGACTAGAGTATAGTAGACCATAGTAGAGACTAGAGCAGAGCAGAGTAGACCAGAGTAGAGACTAGAGTATAGTAGACCATAGTAGAGACTAGAGCAGAGTAGACCAGAGTAGAGACTAGAGCAGAGTAGAGTAGAGAGTTGAGTAGAGGCTAGAGTATAGTAGACCATAGTAGAGACTAGAGCAGAGTAGACTAGAGTATGGAAGAGAAGAGTAGAGTAGAGAGTTGAGTAGAGACTAGAGTATAGTAGAGTAGAGATCAAATCAAATCAAATTTTATTTGTCACATACACATGGTTAGCAGATGTTAATGCGAGTGTAGCGAAATGCTTGTGCTTCTAGTTCCGACAATGCAGTAATAACCAATGAGTAATCTAACCTAACAATTCCACAACTACTATTTTATGCACACAAGTGTAAAGGGATAAAGAATATGTATGTAAAGATATATGAATGAGTGATGGTACAGAACGGCATAGGCAAGATGCAGTAGATGGTATAGAGTACAGAATATACATATGAGATGAGTAATGTAGGGTATGTAAACATTATATTAAGTGGCATTGTTTAAAGTGGCTAGTGATACAGTTTTACATCAATTTCCATCAATTCCCATTATTAATGTGGCTGGAGTTGAGTCAGTGTGTTGGCAGCAGCCACTCAGTGTTAGTGGTGGCTGTTTAACAGTCTGGTGGCCTTGAGATAGAAGCTGTTTTTCAGTCTCTCGGTCCCAGCTTTGATGCACCTGTACTGACCTCGCCTTCTGGATGATAGCGGGGTGAACAGGCAGTGGCTCGGGTGGTTGTTGTCCTTGATGATCTTTATGTCCTTCCTGTAACATCGGGTGGTGTAGGTGTCCTGGAGGGCAGGTAGTTTGCCCCCGGTGATGCGTTGTGCAGACCTCACTACCCTCTGGAGAGCCTTACGGTTGTGGGCGGATCAGTTGCCGTACCAGGCGGTGATACAGCCCGACAGGATGCTCTCGATTGTGCTGCGCCTTCTTCACAATGCTGTCTGTGTGGGTGGACCCATTCAGTTTGTCAGTTTGTTCAGTTTGTGATGTGTACGCTGAGGAACTTAAAACTTTCCACCTTCTCCACCACTGTACCGTCGATGTAGAAAGGGGGGTGCTCCCTCTGCTGTTTCCTGAAGTCCACAATCATCTCCTTTGTTTTGTTGACGTTGAGTGTGAGGTTATTTTCCTGACAACACACTCCGAAGGCCCTCACCTCCCTGTAGGCTGTCTCGTCGTTGTTGGTAATCAAGCCTACCACTGTAGTGTCGTCCGCAAACTTGATGATTGAGTTGGAGCTGTGCATGGCCACGCAGTCGTGGGTGAACAGGGAGTACAGGAGAACGCACCCTTGTGGGGGTCCCAGTGTTGAGGATCAGCGAGGTGGAGATGTTGTTACCTACCCTCACCACCTGGGGGCGGCCCTTCAGGAAGTCCATTACCCAGTTGCACAGGGCGGGGTCGAAGCCCAGGGTCTCGAGCTTGATGACGAGTTTGGAGGGTACTATGGTGTTAAATGCTGAGCTGTAGTCGATGAACAGCATTCTCACATAGGTATTCCTCTTGTCCAGATGGGTTAGGGCAGTGTGCAGTGTGGTTGCGATTGCGTCCTCTCTGAAACTTTTGGGGCGGTAAGTAAATTGGAGTGGGTCTAGGGTGTCAGGTAAGGTGGAGGTGATATGGTCCTTGACTAGTCTCTCAAAGCACTTCATGATGACGGAAGTGAGTGCTACGGGGTGGTAGTCGTTTAGCTCAATTACCTTAGCTTTCTTGGGAACAGGAACAATGGTGGCCCTCTTGAAGCATGTGGGAACAGCAGACTGGGATAAGGATTGATTGAATATGTTCGTAAACACACCAGCCAGCTGGTCTGCGCATGCTCTGAGGATGCGGCTGGGGATGCCATCTGGGCCTGCAGCCTTGCGAGGGTTAACACGTTTAAATGTTTTACTCACGTCGGCTGCAGTGAAGGAGAGCCCGCAGGTTTTTGTGATGGGCCGTGGCAGTGGCACTGTATTGTCCTCAAAGCGAGCAAAAAAGTTATTTAGTCTGTCTGGGAGCAAGACATCCTGGTCCGTGACGTGGCTGGTTTTCTTTTTGTAATCCGTGATTGACTGTAGACCCTGCCACATACCTCTTGTGTCTGAGCTGTTGAATTCCGACTCTACTTTGTCTATACTGACGCTTAGCTTGTTTGATTGCCTTGCGGAGGGAATAGCTACACTGTATGTATTTGGTCATGTTTCCGGTCACCTTGCCCTGGTTAAAAGCAGTGGTTCGTGCTTTCAGTTTCACGCGAATGCTGCCATCAATCTACGGTTTCTGGTTTGGGAATGTTTTAATCGTTGCTGTGGGTATAGCATCGCCGATGCACTTTCTAATGAACTTGCTCACCGAATCAGCGTATTCGTCAATGTTGTTGTTGGATGCAATGCGGAACATATCCCAGTCCACGTGACCGAAGCAGTCTTGAAGCGTGGAATCGGATTGGTCGGACCAGCATTGAACAGACCTGAGCGCGGGAGCTTCTTGTTTAAGTTTCTGTCTGTAGGCTGGAAGCAACAAAATGGAGTCGTGGTCAGCTTTTCCGAAACGGGGGAGGGCCTTAAATGCGTCGCGGAAGTTAGAATAACAATGATCCAGGGTTTTACCAGCCCTGGTAGCACAAACGATATGCTGATAGAATTTAGGGAGTCTTGTTTTCAGATTAGCCTTGTTAAAATCCCAAGCTACAATGAATGCAGCCTCAGGATATGTGGTTTCCAGTTTACCTAGAGTCAAATAAAGTTTGTTCAGGGCCATCGATGTGTCTGCTTGGGGGGGAATATATACGGCTCTGATTATAATCGAAGAGAATTCCCTTGGTAGATAATGCGGTCGACATTTGATTGTGAGGAATTCTAAGTCAGGTTAACAGAAGGACTTGACTTCCTGTATGTTGTTATGAACACACCACGTCTCGTTAATCATAAGTCATACCCCCCGCCCCTCTTTTTACCAGAAAGATGCCCGTTTCTGTCAGCGCGAAGCGTGAAGAAACCAGCTGGCTGCACCGACTCCGATAGCGTCTCTCCAGTGAGCCATGTTTCCGTGAACGTTAAAGTCCCTGATGTCTCTCTGGAATGCTACCCTCGGATTTCATCAACCTTGTTGTCAAGAGACTGGACATTGGCGAGTAGTATGCTAGGGAGTGGTGCTCCGTCTCCGGAGCCTGACCAGAAGACCGCTTCGCTTGCCCCTTTTACGGCGTCGTTGTTTAGGGTCGCTGGCTGGGAATCGATCCATTGTCCTGGGTGGAAGGCAAAACATAGGATCCGCTTCGGGAGAGTCAAATTCCTGGTCGTAATGATGGTGAGTTGACGTTGCTCTTATATTCAGTAGTTCCTCCTGACTGTATGTAATGAAACCTAAGTTGACCTGGGGTACTAATGTAAGAAATAACACATAACTGCAAATAACTGCATAGAGTCCTAGGAACGTGAAGCGAGGCGGCCATCTCTGTCGGTGCCGGAAGTGTACAGAAGAGTAGAGAGTTGAGTAGAGTAGACCAGAGTAGAGACTAGAGATTAGTAGAGATTTGAGTAGAGACTAGAGTAGAGACTAGAGTATAGTAGACCAGAGTAGAGACTAGAGTAGAGACTAGAGTAGAGTAGACCAGAGTAGAGACTAGAGAATAGTAGAGAGTTGAGTAGAGATTAGAGTAGAGACTAGAGAAGAGTAGACCAGAGTAGAGACTAGAGAATTGTAGAGAGTGAGTAAAGACTAGAGAAGACTAGAGAAGAGTAGAGAATAGTAGAGAGTTGAGTAGAGACTTAAATATAGTAGAGTAGAGCGTAGAGTAGAGTAAAGACTAGAGTAGAGACTAGAGTATAGCAGAGAGTAGAGTAGAGACTGGTGTAAAATAGAATAGAATAGAGTAGATACTAGAGTAGAGTATAGAAGAGTAGAGTTGACTAGAGACTAGAGTAGAGTGTTTTTTCAGGTCAACCAGCGGTTTTGTTCTCAGCTCCTGCTTTTCCCAGTCTGTCTTTTTCTTGCCCCCCTGGTTTTGACCCTTGCCTGTCCTGACTCTGAGCCCACCTGACCACTCTGCCTGACCCTGAGCCTGCCTGACCACTTTGCCTTACCCTGAGCCTGCCTGCCGTCCGGTACCGTTGCCCCACCTCTGGTTTACTGACCCCTGCCTGCCTTGACCTGTCTATCACCTGCCCCTGTTGGAATATTAAACCATTGTCAATTCAACATCTTGGTCTTACCTTGATTTCTGATCAAATCTACTGAATCATCATTCCTTTTACCCAGACTTGAGGAGAGATGCAGAGAAGCATATTTAGTTTCTTTTTTTTTAAATAACCAGGAGGATGCAGACAGCTCAAGAGGTATGATTAGATGCAGAAAAATACTTGATTTAAATGTAATCTGGCACCTTTTGGTAATATCATGATATAGATGTTGGATCTGAATTTGAGCCAATTTGCTATAAGCAGGGGAAAAAATTGTAGGGTTTTTGTTAGTGCAGTATATTGAGATGTCAGAATGGCACCCACATTAAAATGACAATTTGTTTTACATATAATTAGGCATAAAGATTATATTATAGCTCTAGATTGTAGGAAAAATGCTGTTTCAGGTGTTTGAAAAAACAACTTTTATTTCAGTAAATGTTTTATTCTAAATTTGATCTGATGCAGGTAGATTAATATTTTATGGGAAATGTGCTATATTGTTTAATGTGTTCAGCGAATGAGGGTTGAACTCTTTATCCCTTTAACTGTATCTTCTTGAAAGAAACATTATTTCAGCTTAAAACCCTACTACTTACAACTCAAATAAAAACTTCCAATTCTTTTTTAAAATTCTTTTTTTTAAACTTGATGTTTATTTTGGAAATTATAGAGCTCTAGTATATGGTTGAGAAGTCAGAAGTGGGTCATACCAGCAATGCCATATTAGAATGACAATTAGCTTAAAAAAAATGTTTTACTCATCTCAACAATATTACATAAATGACTGCTTCAATGGCTTTTATAGGAAGGTAAGCATTGTCACATTTGAAAAAAATTCTGGTGTTTTTTGTGTGTCATAACATTCCACTGTCAAAACATGTCAAAACACCAGCCGGCTGAGGAAACAGTCAAAGCAAGGGTTCCAAAACATGCTCTACCAGCCAGCTGAGGAAACAGTCAAAGCAAGGGTTCCAAAACCTGCTTGTCCCACGACTTCATTTTGATATCTGAAAATTACCACAACCCCAACCGTGTGAAACAAAATATATAATTAACAGTCAATGTTAACTTTTTTATTTGAGGCTATGACAGTCAAAACCTTGTAACATTATTACTGATTGTATTCTTAACTCACCATAACCTATTTTTTTAATGTGGGGCTATGACAGTCACTTGCAAATTAGTCTGACATAATGTCTCTTGTCTCACCACCAGTAATGAGATGGGTGTGCTTGATGCGTGTCATGTCGGAGCTTCTCAAAGTCAGGGGGTGTGGTCGACAGTGCTCACCTCATCTATGCTGTCACATCCAACCTGAATCGATATTTGGTTTTAATGCAGACGAGAGTGCTTGAATCCAGCTTCACACAGATATAAGCTGGCGAAGGGTACCGTGAGTTGAAATGCTCAGAGGGAGACGATTCGCTTTGAGTCAGGAACCAAAACTCCTCCCAGGTGACCCGTGGATGCATTGTCTTCAGCATTTGGTCACATGACAGGCATGACAACTGAGCCAGGATCACAGTCAAATAGCTTGGGAAGTAGGTCCCAAAGTGTTGGAGGGGAGCAGTCATCACTCATGTGGGACACGTACTGATGCTGTTTTCTGTTAGACACATGCTCAGCCGAGGGAAGGGGGCATGCTTTGCTTTGGAAAGACTCTCTCTCCAATAAGAAATCTTTCCTCTAGAATTCCCTGATTCGGTAACTCATCTGTAGAATGTTTTTGTATTTCTCCTGCATGCTTGCGTTCAGTTCGTTCAGTTTCCCAGATATGTCTGTTACATAGGCAAGGAGACACATTTTCTTTTCATTACACAGAAAGCCAACCAAGCACACGCTTTTTCAGTTCTGCCCACACATTTTTTATAGGATTGAGGTCAGGGCTTTGTGATGGCCACTCCAATACCTTGACTTTGTTGTCCTTAAGCCATTTTGCCACAACTTTGGAAGGTCATTGTCCATTTGGAAGACCCATTTGCGACCAAGCTTTAACTTCCTGACTGTCTTGAGATGTTGCTTCAATATATGCACATCATTTTCATGATGCCATCTATTTTGTGAAGTGCACCAGTCCCTCCTACAGCAAAGCACCCCCATAACATGATGCTGCCACCCCCGTGCTTCACGGTTGGGATGGTGTTCTTCGGCTTGCAAGCCTCCCTATTTTTCCTCCAAACATAACAATGGTCATTATGGTCAAACAGTTCTATTTCTGTTTCATCAGACCAGATGACATTTCTCCAAAAAGTACAATCTTTGTCCCCATGTGCAGTTGCAAACCGTAGTCTGGCTTTTTTATGGTGGCTTCTTCCTTGCTGAGCGGCCTTTCAGGTCATGTCGATATAGGACTCGTTTCACTGTGGATATAGATACTTGGTACCTGTTTCCTCCAGCATCTTCACAAGGTCCTTTGCTGTTGTTCTGGGATTGATTTGCGCCTTTCACACAAAAGTACGTTCATCTCTAGGAGACAGAATGCATCTCCGTCCTGAGCGATATGACGGCTGCGTGGTCCCATGGTGTTTATACATGCGTACTATTGTTTGTACAGATGAACGTGGTACCTTCAGGCGTTTGGACTTGTGGAGGTCTACAATTTTTTTTTGAGTTCTTGGCTGATTTCTTTTGATTTTCCCATAAGGTCAAGCAAAGATGCACTGAGTTTGAAGTTAGGCCTTGAAATACATCCACAGGTACACCTCCAATTGACTCAAATGATGTCAATTAGCCTATCAGAAGCTTCTAAAGCCATGACATCATTTTCTGGAATTTTCCATGCTGTTTAAAGGCACAGTCAACTTAGTGTATGCAAACCTCTGACTCACTGGAATTGCGATACAGTGAATTATAAGTGAAATAATCTGTCTGTAAACAATTGTTGGAAAAGTAGACGTCCTAACCGACTTGCCAAAACTATAGTTGGAGAAATTTGTGAAGTGGTTGAAAAACAAGTTTTAATGACTCCAACCTAAGTGTTTGTAAACTTCCGACTTCAACTGTATCTCTGACTTCTGTGCTCAGGTCTTTTGCCTCCTGTTGGTTTCGGTGTATCATACAATGTGTTTATATGGCAGAGGGAGATACATTCATAATTAGTGTGAAGAGGCCTGCTGCAAAATCTCACCATTCGATCCCATGGAATCCCTTTTTCGTCCATATAGATATATATACATCCCCATAGCCACGCAGCACTGAACATCCCCTATAGATATATATACATCCCCATAGCCACGCAGCACTGAACATCCCCTATAGATATATATACATCCCCATAGCCACGCAGCACTGAACATCCCCTATAGATATATATACATCCCCATAGCCACGCAGCACTGAACATCCCCTATAGATATATATACATCCCCATAGCCACGCAGCACTGAACATCCCCTGTGCCGTTTCATGCTTGGGGATCGTGAGACAGAACAATATGTACTCGTGAAGAGCATCCCCCCAACATGTATGGCGAACAAAAGTAGATGAATGGGCATCTCTGCCCTCACAGCTAACGTCCGTTTGGAGAGCATAAGCTGGGGAGTTTTTGAGTCGTTCAGTCAATTTCCTCTTTTATGGCTAGTGGCATAAATTATTTGTTTGAGGGTGTTTTCTGACAAAGGTGTCGATGTGAGTTTCTGTGCCTCTGGCTCCCCACACATTGTTTTCACCATATCAATTACAGCCGGTAATATCAAAGTCTCTGCAGTAGTGTGTGGTTTCATAGTGTAGCAGGCCTGGCCGTGGGAAAGATTCAACAGTGTGTGGTTTCATAGTGTAGCAGGCCTAGCCATTCACCGTGGGAAGGATTCAACAGTGTGTGGTTTCATAGTGTAGCAGGCCTGGCCATTCACTGTGGGAAAGATTCAACAGTGTGTGGTTTCATAGTGTAGCAGGCCTAGCCATTCACCGTGGGAAGGATTCAACAGTGTGTGGTTTCATAGTGTAGCAGGCCTAGCCATTCACCGTGGGAAGGATTCAAGCGCAACGGTGAAATGCGGCCTTTTCCCATTATCTAAGGGTTTCTGGTTGTATTTGATCTTTTAGATGTTTAAGATGAATCATATTACAATGATTTTGAAATACAAAGACGATGTTTCAATATGGATTTTTTTTTAAACAATTTTCATTTCCATTTCCATTTTGGGGCGGGGGCGATCCCATTTTCACATCAGACCCCTAGTTTGGGAGCCACTGAGTGCAACGGTTTTAAGAATAAAAATGTTTTGTGATAAGCAAATCAAGATCATAATTGTCTTGTCATCAACATATTTCCCAGTGAAAATAAAATTCATACAAATGTAGGTTCTAGGTAACATGTAGATCTCGTCATGATACCTACGTCTTTGCAGCTAACAGAGGTCAGGTGGTTGATATCTAGGTAAATTATTGTGTGGTCTTCTCAACCAGAAAACCAGTTAACAACCAATAAACGTGCCAACTTTCGCCCGTCCCCAACCGACTGGTGGGACTTACAGTGAGGAGTGAGATGAACATTACTGTAGGTGTGTGTGTGTGTGTGTGTGTGTGAGCCTCCCTGCTCACCCATTCAGTGTGTGTGTGTGTGTGTGTGTGTGTGTGTGTGTGTGTGTGTGTGTGTGTGTGTGTGTGTGTGTGTGGCAGAGGACTGGTGTTTCAATTTTTAAAGATGTGCCTTTTTAGCCCCTACATTATTGAAAAGCCCCAGCAAGCTGTGAATAGCTGGTACATAATGCAGAGAAGTCTCTGAAATGTTTCTTCAGCACCAGGAGACTTTACACACACACACACACACACACACACACACACACACACACACACACACACACACACACACACACACACACACACACACACACACACACACTCTACACTCCTTCTTAAAAATGACACTTGCTTGTTTGTGGCGTCCCACCTACATACACTCTAAGGAAACATAATTACTGTTGTCACTACAGTCAGGCACAATTTCAATTTAAACAATGACCATGAATTAGGACAGTAGTGGATAAATTCTACACTTCTTGGTGCTTTTGTATTAAAGATGTACCTTTACCACATTCACCATTGTTTGGAGGCCAGAAATATGTTTGCGAGTGGATGAAAAAACCTCTTTGAAGTGTTTATTTGCCAAACCAGATGAAAGCATCGTAACTGGTTGTGTTGATGCCACTCTTTTAAAGGTAATATATATATATTTTAAAATCTCTTTACGACTAGGCCCACAGAGATCCTATTGTATTAAAATCAATTCCATATGTAGTTCTATGATTAGACCCATGAAGGACGGAGGTCTCGTACCCGGAAGAAATTACATCTATTTTCACACTTTGTTAAAAAATTGTATCATGGATACTATTATGTCTCTGCTACCAGTATGAAGGAAATTGCGAGCCAATGCTAACTAGCGTTAGCACAATGACTGGACGTCTATGGTATCTACTAGCATGCTAGCGGTTGTGCTAACGCTCGATAGCAACTTCCTTCAAAACTGCACGCAGAGACCTAAAAATGTTCCTCTGACTCTGGGGAAATAGATACAATCCTGAATTATTCCTTTAATGATTTATTGATTAGGATGAGATGCATTCGGGAAGAGATGTCGGTGCTGTATGCCAAGTGCATGGAGAGGGAAGTGAAAGGATGCCAATGTAAATTACACTCAATATAACACACACACACGTAAGGCGGCAGGGTAGCCTAGTGGTTAGAGCATTGGACTAGTAACTAGAAAGGTTGCAAGTTCAAACCCCCGAGCTGACAAGGTACAAATCTGTCGTTCTGCCCCTGAACAGCCAGTTAACCCACTGTTCCTAGGCCGTCATTGAAAGTAAGAATTTGTTCTTAACTGACTTGCCTAGTTAAATAAAAAAATGCTTCCATACACCCACCTTCCATTTATGCTCCTGCCATACTGTTTACTACTATTATTATTATTATACTGTATATTACTACCAGTCACTTTCTCCACACCTTGCCTATATTTACATACAGTATCTTCCTCAAACACTCCAGTATCCCTGCACATTGTAAATATTGTGCTGACACTGACCCTGTGTAGAGAGTTTAACTGGCACTTGGTAATGAACTGTGTAGAGAGTTTAACTGGCACTTGGTAATGAACTGTGTAGAGAGTTTAACTGGCACTTGGTAATGAACTGTGTAGAGAGTTTAACCTGCACTTGGTAATGAACTGTGTAGAGAGTTTAACTGGCACTTGGTAATGAACTGTGTAGAGAGTTTAACTGGCATCTGGTAATGAACTGTGTAGAGAGTTTAACTGGCATCTGGTAATGAACTGTGTAGAGAGTTTAACTGGCACTTGGTAATGCCATAATGCTGGTGAGATCTGATAGATCCAATAAACTATGTTGAATATTCCAGTGCTGCTTTCAATGCTTCTATCTCCTGTTGTTTTTTTGATGGTGGACATATGACAAGTGGAAACACTAAGAGATGGCCATCTAAACTAGTGTAGTTGAACTAACTGTAGACCTACAAAAATAGAATCTTGCCTCAGGGTAACAGTAAAGTCAGTGCTTCTACCAAGCTGACCATTATATTGTAAGTAGCTAGGCATGAACAACTCAGCCGTCATCTTTAAAACATACAGTGCCAGTCAAAAGTTTGAAAACACCTGCTCATTCAATGGTTATTCTTTATTTGTACTTTTTTCTACATTGTAGAATAATAGTGAAGACACCAAAACTATGAAATAACACATATGGAATCATGTAGTAACCAAAAAAACTGCTAAACAAATCAAAATATACATTTTATATATATTTATATTTTTATATTCTTCAAAGTAGCCACCCTTTGCCTTGATGACAGCTTTGCACACTCTTGGCATTCTGTCAACCAGCTTCATGAGGTAGTCACGTAGTCACGGAGTGCATTTCAATTAACAGGTGTGCCTTGTTAAAAGTTAATTTGTGGAATTTCTATTCTTCTTAATGCGTTTGAGCCAGTCAGTTGTGTTGTGACAAAGTAGGGGTGGTATACAGAAGATGACTCTATTTGGTAAAAGACCAAGTCCATATTATGGCAAGAACAGCTAAAATACGCAAAGAGAAACGATAGCCCGTCATTACTTTCAGACATGAAGGCCAGTCAACCGGAAAATTTCAACTTTGAACGTTTCTTCAAGTGCAGTTGCAAAACCATCAAGCACTAGGATGAAACTGGCTCTCATGAGGACCGCCACAGGAAAGGAAGACCCAGAGTTACCTCTGCTGCAGAGAATCAGTTAATTAGAGTTACCAGCCTCAGAAATTGCAGCCCAAATAAATGCTTCACAGAGTTCAAGTAGCAGACACATCTCAACATCAACTCTTCAGAGGACACTGAGTGAATCTGGCCTTCATAGTCAAATTGCTGCAAAAAAACACTACTAAAGGACACCAATAAAAATAAGAGACTTGCTTGTGCCAAGAAGCACGAGCAATGGACATTAGACCGGTGGAAATGTGTCCTTTTGTCTGAAGAGGCCAAATTTGCGATTTGTTTTGTTCCAACCGCCATGTCTTTGTGAGACACAGAGTAGGTGAACGGATGATCTCCGCATGTGTGGTTCTCACCATGAAGCATGGAGGAGGTGTGATAATGTGGGGTTGCTTTGCTGGTGACACTGTCTGTGATTTATTTAAAATTCAAGGCACACTTAACCAGCATGGCTAAAACAGCATTATGCAGCGATACACCATCCCATCTGGTTTACGCTTAGTGGGACGATCATTTGTTTTTCAACAGGACAATGACTCAAAACACACCTCCAGGCTGTGTAAGGGCTATTTGACCAAGAAGGAGAGTGATGGAGTGCTGCATCAGGTGACCTGTCCTCCACAATCACCTGACCTCAACACAATTGAGATGGTTTGGGATGAGTCGGACCACAGAGGGAAGGAAAAGCAGCCAATAAGTGCTCAGCATATGTGGGAACTCCTTCAAGACTGTTGGAAAAGCATTCAGGTGTAGCTGGCTGAGAGAATGCCAAGAGTGTGCATAGTTTTCATCAAGGTAAATGGTGGCTACTTTGAAGAATCTCAAATATAAAATATATTTTGAGTTGTTTAACACTTTTTTTCTGTGACTGCATGATTCCATATGTGTTATTTCATAGTGTTGATGTCTTCACTATTATTCTATAATGTAGAAAATAGTAAAAATGAAGAAAAACCCTTGAATCAGTAGGTGTGTCCAAACAGACTGGTACTGTAGTTCAATCATCATTCCAGGGATCATTGTCTTTTCCTTTAAAAGTTAACATGGATGTATCTAAAACAGTGTCTATGGGATGAACCAGGCTTCTCTAAACACATCTGACATGAGTTAGGGTTTTTTGTACATCCAAGGACCTCATGCTCGCTCACAGGGTCCAGTAAAACATCTTTGTGTTTTTAAAACACTCTCTGGATTTTTAAACAAGAAAGGGTCAATGTCAAACACAGTGAAAACACCAGTTTGGTTTGACCCACTTTGCCACTGCTATATATTTTAAGAAGAATACTGAATGTCATTCAGTGTTGAAGGTTTGATCCATTTCTAGGTCATCTTTGACATCTTCCAGGTCATCTTTGACATCTTGTGTAATTTACTCAATAGATGTCGGAGGTGAAAGATTGTATCCTGAAGAATTAGTACTTATTTACGTACCACCGTCATATCATTACATAACAAGAGCTTTGAACTTTCATTACAATTCATCTGTAATACCTTTAATTAATAGTCTGGAATTAACCATTTCTTATATAATTATACAATTATGTTTGAATTATTTTGGCTTGACTCAGTGAGGTTTGTTACTTATATTCAGTAGTACACTACTTTTGACCAGAGCCCTGGTCCTGGTCAAAACAGTGTGCTACATTTTGTTTTAAATGTTTTAATCAACCTTCATTCATACACAATTTCCTTTGAGATAAAAATCTCCTTTTCAAGACAGACCTGGTCCAACAGCAGCAGGGGGAACAACGTTTCAGACAAAACAACTTACACACACTAACACAACATTAAACAAAACTATAAACCCACATACAGTACAACAATTACATATTACATTACAAACATCTTGACTAAAAACAGCTGGCCTAAAAACAATTTCATATTAGATAAAGAAACACTAAAGTCTTAACTAAAAAACAGCTGTCCTGAAGACAATTCTTCTATAATATTTACATCGACCAAGTATTTCAACTCCACCAACGTGACAAGATCATCAAATTTTAAAATGTTCAGAAGATAATTCCAGGACCCCAGAGCTGAGTAACTAAAAGGATTTCTAGCATGATGTATTCTAATTCTTGATACTGTTAAAATCAAATGAGAATATGAACGTAATTTATATTTATTTACTGACCTGAGATCAGAGATAAAGTGGCATTTTTCCCAATATGGCCTTATAAATCAGTGTATGCCAGTGTTTAAGCCACCGCAAGGTCGATGATGACCAGCCAACGGCGCTGTAGAGATCACCATGATGTGTTGTTTTTGAGTGTTTTTGAGTGCTCTCAGAGTAGTGGTTGAGGCCTGCATATACAGTACTGGTCAAGAGTCTGGACACTCCTACTCGTTCAAGGGCTTTTCTTTGTTTTATTATTTTCTACATTGTAGAATAATAGTGAAGACATCAAAACTATGAAATAACACACATGGAATCATGTAATAACCAAAAGAGTGTTAAACGAATCAAAATATATTTGATATTTAAAGATTCTTCAAAGTAGCCACCCTTTGCCTTGATGACAGCTTTGCACACTCTTGGCATTCTCTCAACCAGCTTAATGGGGAACGCTTTTCCAACAGTCTTGAATGAGTTACACATACGCTGAGCACTTGTTGGCTGCTTTTCCTTCACTCTGTGGTCCAACTCATCCCAAACCATCTCCATTTGGTTGAGGTCGGGGGATTGTGGAGGCGAGATCATCTGATGCAGCACTCCATTACTCTCCTTCTTGGTCAAATAGCTCTTATACAGCCTGGAGGTGTGTTAGGTATTTGTCCTGCTGAAAAACAAATGATGGTCCCACTAAGCGCAAACCAGATGGGATGGCGTATCGCTGCAGAATGCTGTGGTAGCCATGCTGGTTAAGTGTGCTTTGAATTCTAAATAAATAACATACAGTGTCACCAGTAAAGCACCCCCACACCATCACTCCTCCATGCTTCACGGTGGGAACCACACATAAGGAGGTCATCCGTTCATCTACTCTGCGTCTCACAAAGACACGGCAGTTGAAACTAAAAATCTCAAATTTGAACTCATCAGACCAAAGGACAGATTTACACCAGTCTAATGTCCATTGCTCATGTCGCTTGGCCAAAGAAAGTCTCTTCTTGTTATTGGAGTCCTTTAGTAGTGGTTTCTTTGCAGAAATTCTACCATGAAGGCCTGATTCATGCAGTGTCCTCTGAACAGTTGATGTTGAGATGTGTCTGTTACTTGAACTCTGTCAAGCATTTATTTGGGCTGTAATCTGTGGTGCAGTTAACTCCAATGAACTTATGCCCTGCAGCAGAGGTAACTCTGGGTCTTCCTTTCCTGTGGCGGTCCTCATGAGAGCCAGTTTCATCATAGTGCTTGATGGTTTTGCGACTGATAGGCTCAAACACATCTAGAAGGAAATAAATTCCCCAAACTAACCTTTAACAAGGCACACCTGTTAATTTAAATGCATTCCCGGTGGCTAACTCATGAAGCTGGTTGAGAGAATGCCAAAAGTGTGCAAAGTTGTCATCAAGGCAAATGGTGTGATTCTACAGTTTTGATGTCTTCACTATTATTCTACAATGTATACAATTGTAAAAATAAAGAAAAACCATGGAATGAGTAGGTGTGCCCAAACTTTTGACTGGTAGTGTATATAACATCACAAAAGTCTAAAGCCGCCAGTAATGGACATCGTACCAGCTCTTTCCTGCCCTCCAGAGAAAAACTATCCATGTGACGGTAACCAAAACATATTCTCTGCTTGAGCTTCCTTATCAAGTTCTCCACATGAACTGTGAAGCTCAGCTTGTCATCCACCCACACTCCCAAATATTTGTACACTTTGACTTACTCTATAGTATGTCCATCCAATGTAACAATGACATGATTAGTAACGAACCCACATTCAGAACCAGCTTCAAATCATACAGATTCTGTTGTGTAGTGTTAAATGCACTTTGGGCATTTTCAAAAGCTAAATATAAACTACTACCACTTTAAGAAAGAACAGTATCATTGCATAAAAATGAACATCCGCTGTTTCATTATGATCCCCAATGTTGGTGATATACAAAATGAACAACAGTGGGCCTAAAATAGAACCTTGCGGAACACCTGAACTCAATGAACTCCGATTTACAACCATCCGCCATTACACATGGTGTACGATTTGATAGGTAATTTATAAACTAATCTAGAGCATGACCAGTAATTCCACAACATTTTAACTTTTACACCAACACAGCATGATCTACGGTGTCAAATGCATTCGACAAATCTGTAAAGACAGACACACAATGTAATTTCTTGTCAAAAGCACAGTGGATGTCATTTAAAACCTTCAATGTTTCTGAAACAGTGCTGTGGCCAGACCTAAAACCTGATTTCATTCCACTTAAGATGTTTTTTGGAGGTAGAGCTTTAGCTGCCTACTAACTTAGGACTCCAGTACCTTTGACAGTACAGATAATTTTGATATAGGTCAATAGTTATCAAGTTGCAAAGGATCTCCACTTTTCAGGAGAGGCAGTACAAAAGCAGATTTCCATACCTTGGGGATTTCCTTAACGTCAAGCGTGAGGTTTAAAATACATGTTAAGGGGGAGCAATGATGTCTACAGCTAGGTGTAGGAGGCAGGGGTCTAGATCATCAGGGCCAGGGGATTTCTTTCTTTCAATTTCTTTCAGGGCTTTACGCACTTCTGAAACACAGAAGGATGAGAAGGAGAACCTGGTGAAGGAGTGAACAGGGATGTCAGGGATGAGAAGGAGAACCTGGTGAAGGAGAGCACAGGGGTGTCAGGGATGAGAAGGAGAACCTGGTGAAGGAGTGAACAGGGATGTCAGGGATGAGAAGGAGAACCTGGTGAAGGAGAGCACAGGGGTGTCAGGGATGAGAAGGAGAACTTGATGAAGGAGAGCACAGGGGTGTCAGGGATGAGAAGGAGAACTTGATGAAGGAGAGCACAGGGGTGTCAGGGATGAGAAGGAGAACCTGGTGAAGGAGAGCACAGGGGTGTCAGGGATGAGAAGGAGAACCTGGTGAAGGAGAGCACAGGGGTGTCAGGGATGAGAAGGAGAACCTGGTGAAGGAGAGCACAGGGGTGTCAGGGATGAGAAGGAGAACCTGGTGAAGGAGAGCACAGGGGTGTCAGGGATGAGAAGGAGAACCTGGTGAAGGAGAGCACAGGGGTGTCAGGTAAATTCACAGGAGGCTCAATTACACATTTAACATGTTCAAATAAACTGCCTGCATCTAGAAAATGCTGATTTAAGGCTTTCAGAATATCACCCTGTATCCCACTGCTGACTTGCTTCTGAAGCTAAGCAGGGTTGGTCCTGGTCAGTCCCTGGATGGGACACCAGATGCTGCTAGAAGTGGTGTTGGAGGGCCAGTAGGAGGCACTCTTTCCTCTGGTCTAAAAAAATATCCCAATGCCCCAGGCCAGTGATTGGGGACACTGCCCTGTGTAGGGTGCCGTCTTTCGGATGGGATGTTAAATGGGTGTCCTGACTCTCTGCGGTCATTAAAGATCCCATGGCACTTATCTTAAGAGTAGGGGTGTTAACCCCGGTGTCCTGGCTAAATTCACAATCTGGCCAAGAGTTGACATTCTGTGATAACAATTCAAAAAATACAATTCAGAGAGCCAGTAGTAGCTGATGGAGGTCAATAACAACAAGATACAACAATATTTAAAGATGAGCCAAGGTTTAGGTTGAAGAGAGGCCCTCAACTAGGCAGACAAAGAGGGCTAAAGAGAGGCCCTCAACTAGGCAGACAAACAAGGCTGCATTGAGGCCCTCAACTAGGCAGACATCCAGGACTGAAGAGAGGCCCTCAACTAGGCAGACATCCAGGACTGAAGAGAGGCCCTCAACTAGGCAGACATCCAGGATGACAATAGATGATAAAATAACCATAGGTCGGAAAACAAAACTATGGCGGCGATACAATTGCTAACCTGAACGGTACTAAAATAGCTCAAATCCAGACCAGAATGGGATGGTCGTGGTAAAAGCAGGGAGCGACATGTTTGGTGGTAGCCTCTTCCAAGTTCAGCTGTGCATACATAGTATGGTAAAGGGAAAAGGGTGTACTTCTGGGATGCAGACTCTGTTGCTCCTTTCTACACAAAGCAAAGCGTTCATACATTCATCCAAACAGAGAAGTGAGCCTCTATTTGGGTGACGGTTTACCTCTAACTTCCATTTCCATGGCAACCACGTAAATATTGTCAGTGCTTAAAGACTTGGCCAATTTATGAAAATTGGTTTGACACGTGAGTGTTTAAGAACACGTCTTGGAAACACAAGTGTAGGAGAAAGGTTTCAACCAATGAGTGAAGGGTTTGCGTTGTCATCACTGTAAGTTTGTTTGTTGGTTAAAGCTTCTTCAATGACTTGTAGTTATAGTACGTTGGCTTGTAAATGCTTGGATTCCCCAAAACACTACTCCAAAAATTTCGACAGTTTTTTTCCCCCAATGTACAGTAGGAAACTGAAAAAGTAACTAGGATAATTAAACAGTTAATTCAATATTAAATGCATTACATTAACTGTCATAGATTGGCCACTGAACATCCTGTGATATATAGTGCATTCGGAAAGTATTCAGACCCCTTGACTTTTTCCACATTTTGTTACGTTACAGCCTCATTTTAAAAATGGATTACACTCTTTGTTTTTTGTTTTTTCATCAATCTACACACAATACCCCATAATGACATAACATATTTACATAAGTAAATGGCAGTTTACATTTTCAGTGACTATACAGCATATGTTTTAAGTCTGAATCTCTCCTTCTCTCTGTCTCCCCTCTCAGGGGACCTGAGCCTTAGGACCATACCTCAGGACTATCTGACCTGAAGACTCCTGGCTGTTTCCGTCCCCGGTCCACCTGGTCGTGCTGCTGATCCAGTTGCTGCTGTTCTGCCTGCAGCTATGGAACCCTGACCTGTTCACCGGACATGCTACCTTATCCCGGACCTGCTGTTTCATCCCGCTCTCTCCCCCTCTCTCTTTCTACAGCACCTGCTGTCCCTAACTCTGAATGATCGGCTATGAAAAGCCAACTGACATTTACTCCCTGAGGTAAGCACCTCAGGGAGTAAATGTCAGTTGGCTTTTCAACCTGTTGCACCCTCTACAACCACTGTGATTATTATTATCTGACCCAGCTGGTCATCTATGAACGTTTGAACATCTTGAAGAACAATCTGTATTTTATGGCCATGTACTCTTATAATCGCCACTCGGCACAGCCAGAAGAGCCTGATTCTTCTCTAGGTTTCTTCCTAGGTGCTTGACTTTCTATGGTGTTTTTCCTAGTCACTGTGCTTCTACATCTGCATTGCTTGCACTTTGGAGTTTTAGGCTTGGTGTCTGTATAAACACTTTGTGAATTCTGCTGATGTAAAAGGGCTTTATAAATAGATTTGACTGAAAGTTGATTGAATAGGCCTACGTGTTAGAGTTTGAGAAAAAATACGAGGAGACCATATTTAAATGAAGCCAATTTCATTCCCAAGTTCTGACCTAAAAGATGTTTTATTTTTTATTTGTCACAAGTTCAAACTAAATCTCTAGTATAGCAGCACGTACTGTACTGTTCTCGGAGAGCGAGAGAAAGCGAGACAAGAGTGCCAGCCAGTCATTCAGTGTTATGCTTGACTTACAGCAACAGTGTGACTGCTCCCCCAAAGGCCTAACCAAATGGCAAGTGTGAGCCATTAGAGGTTTCATATTTTTTGTCGGTTTACTTAAGACTGCCTTTCCGCCATTAAATGACGTCAAACGGCCGCAGCGAAGACTAAATAAGGCCCTTTCCTGTGTGTCACAGTCTGTCTGCAAAACTGTCTTCACTTTACACTGTTTCTAATGGTCGTATTTTTAAACACCCCTAGGTTCTGGTTGAGAGAAAAGTGTGTGTGTGTGTGTGTGAAGAGATACTTTCTATTCTCTATTAAAGACAGACAGAGAAAAATGTTCCCTTAAAAGTCTCTGTTTAGGATAACTACGACGCAGGTGTTTCCCATAAAATTTTATTGAACTAACCAGACAGGGGTTATGGTTGGTACATGGATTCCTCTCCGTGCTTCCTCTTGAGGAGGGTGGGGGGGGGCACAGAATGGCTAGTTTACATACGCATCACTTCCTTTTTCACTACGGCTCTTGCTTTCCTGGTCTGTGTCCCAAATGGCACCCTATTCCATATGTAGTGCACTACTTTTTTTTTTACCAGGCTCAGGTCAAAGTAATGCACTATGTAGGGAATAGGATGCCATTTGGAAAGCAGCCCTTAGATTGACATGTGCCGACACCACACTTTGTCATGGCAACCAGGATAATCGATCTATCCAAGACGGACAGGAGGACACATGTAGAGACAGAGGGAGGGAAGAGGAAGAGGTGGGGGGGATGTCATCATGGATGTGAGATGAAGACCAGGGATGGACAATGATTCTGTCATTAGACCCACTATATATGCAGTGAGCAGAACTACCTCTAGACATAAACGGACGGACGGACGGACGGACATACGGACAGACAGACAGACAGACAGACAGACAGACAGACAGACAGACAGACAGACAGACAGACAGACAGACAGACAGACAGACACACAGACAGGACAGGCAGGCAGGCAGGCAGACAGACAGACAGACAGACACACAGACACACAGACAGGCAGGCAGGCAGACAGACAGACAGACAGATATAGTGACTAAATTGCCATTCCAGTGACTTATTTGCCATCTCTTCATTCTCAGCCTACAGGAAGCATGTGCCCTCTGGCCAGGAGGGAAGCAAAAGTTGTACCGTTATACAAGAATAGCAAAGCACCCTTTACTGGTTCAAACAGTCGACCAATCATCCTGCTACCGAACCTTAGTAAACTTTAAAAAATTATAATAATTGACCGGATACAATGCTGTTTCAGAGTACAAACAAATTAACAACTGACTTTCTAGCACACTTATAGGAAAGGGCATTCAACATGTATGGCACTAACACAAATGACTGAAACAAATAATGATAATAAGAAGGTTGTTGGAGCTGTTTTGTTAGACATCAGTGCAGCTTTTGACATCATATTCTGCTGCTGAAAAAGCTACATCCTCTGCTATATCGTGGGCTAAATCAGGGTCACATGAGTGTTTTTATGTAGTCTAAAACAAATCTACTTTGAAACAAAAGTATACACCTCACGCACATGGCTATCGACTTATCGGCTTTAAAAAAAGAAGACACCTGTACCGATATAGAGTTGAAATATAACAAAGCCATTAGGTCATTTGACTGCAGGAAAGGGCTACTGGAAGCCTCTCAAATGTAAACTAGGTAGAGTTTGGCATTCCTCAAGGTAGCTGTCTAGGCCCCTTACTTTTTAATATTTTTACTAATGACATGGCACCAACATTGAGTAAAGCCTGAGTCCATAAATGCCGATGACTTAATTAACATTACACACGTCAGCTACCACAGAAAGTTAAATCACTGCTGCACTTAACAAAGAGATACAATCAGTTTCAAAATGGGTGGCAAGTAATCGGCTCGTACTAAATATATACATAAAAAACTAAAAGCATTGTATTTGGGACAAATCATTCACTAAACCCTAAACCTCATCTACATTTTATAATGAATAATGAGGCAATTGAACAAGTTGAGGAGATTAAACTCATTGGTGTAACCCTAGATTATAAACTGACATGGTCAAAAACATATTGATGCAACGGTAGCTACGATGGGGAGAGGTCTGTCCGTGATAAAGTGCTGCTTTGCTTTCTTGAAATTTCAATCAACGAAACAAGTCCACAGGCCCTAGTTTTATCCCGCCTGGACTATTGCCCAGTTATATGGTCAAGTGCCACAAAGAAGAACATAGTCAAAATAACAGTTGGCCCAGAACAGAGCAGCTGGTCCTTAAATGTACACAGAGGGCTAATATTTCAATAACATGTATGTCAATCTCTTCTGGCTCAAAGTAGAGGAGAGATTGACTGCATCACTACTTGTCTTTGTGAGAGGGTTTGACACGTTGAAAGCACCGTCTGTTCAAACAGCTAACACACAGCTCAGACACCCATACATACCGACAAATCATGCCACCAGGGGTCTCTTCACTGTCCCCAAGTCCAGAACAGACTCTGGGAAAAGCCCAGTACCTCATAGAGCCATGACTACATAGAACTCTCTTCCACATCAAATAACACAAGCGAGCAGTAAAATCTGATTTAAAAAACAGATAAAACAACACCTCACTGCACAACATAAACAGTGAAGACACACACACACACACACACACACACACACACACACACACACACACACACACACACACACACACACACACACACACAGAGACACAATTGCACACACACACACACATTGTAATGTTGTGATATTGTCATATGGTGGATTTTAAATTGTACATTTGTATTATGGTAATGATGTAATAATGTCTTGTATGATGTAATAATGTCTTGTATGACATAATAATGTATTGTATGACGCAATAATGTCTTGTATGATGTAGGCTTTTGTTGTGTTTGGACAACAGCTAATAGGGATCCTAAAAAACACAGACAGACAGACAGACAGACGGACGGACGGACAGACGGACAGAGACACAGAGACACAGAGAGACAGAGAGACAGACACGGACAGTTACACATGTGAAACCCTTAGTCTTCCCTCTACCTCTTATTACAATAATCAATCCTCTGATATTACCTTGGATTGAGACTTACAGGGGTCACACCTCACACCTTATGGAGATTGCTCTCTTCCTGTATCTCATCAGAGACCGCTTATGATAACTACTGCCTTGTAATCTTCCATAGATGTTGTGGTTCGCTATATGAGTCATTTTGTGTCAGCTAAACAAACAATAGATGAGGCTGAAACTCAACAACCCATAGACGAGGCTGAAACTCAACAACCACTAGATGAGACTGAAACTCAACAACTACTAGATGAGATTGAAACTCAACAACCACTAGACAAGGCTGAAACGCAAAAACCACTAGATGAGACTGAAACTCAACAACCACTAGACGAGGCTGAAACTCAACAACCCTAGACAAGAATAAATCTCAGCAACCACTAGATGAGACTGAAACTCAACAATCACTCAACAACCTCTAGACGAGGCTGAAACTCAACAATCACTAGACGAGGCTGAAACTCAACAACCACTAGATGAGACTGAAACTCAGCAACCACTAGATGAGACTGAACTCAACAAACACTAGATGAGGCTGAAACTCAACAAGCACTAGACTATTCTGAAACTCAACAACCACTAAATTAGGCTGAAACTCAGCAACCACTAGATGAGTGATTGTTGAGTTTCAGTCTCAACAACCTCTAGACGAGGCTGAAACTCAACAATCACTAGACGAGGCTGAAACATAACAATCACTAGACGAGACTGAAACTCAACAATCACTAGACGAGGCTGAAACTGAACAACCACTAGACGAGGCTGAAACTCAACAACCAGTAGACGAGGCTGAAACTCAACAACCACTAGATGAGATTGAAACTCAACAACCACTAGACGAGTCTGAAACTGAACAACTAGTAAACAAAGCTAAAACTCAACAATCACTAGACGAGGCTGAAACATAACAATCACTAGACGAGACTGAAACTCAACAATCACTAGACGAGACTGAAACTCAACAATCACTAGACGAGGCTGAAACTCAACAACCACTAGACAAGAATGAAACTCAACAAACACTAGACAAGGCTGAAACTCAACACTAGACAAGGCTGAAACTCAACAACCACTAGATGAGATTGAAACTCAACAAACACTAGACGAGGCAGAAACTCAACAACCACTAGACGAGACTAGAACTCAACAACCACTAGACGAGGCTGAAAATCAACAACCACTAGACAAATCAAATCAAATCAAATAGTATTGGTCACAAACATATTTATCAGATGTTATTGCGGGTGTAGCGAAATGCTTGTGTTTCTAGCTCCAACAGTGCAGTAATATCTAACAATTCAGTACAATACACACAAATATAAAAGTAAAACAATGGAAATAAGAAATACTATATAAATATTAGGACGAGCAATGTTGGAGTGGCATTGACCAAAATACAGTAGAATAGAATACAGTATATACAGTCAGGTCCATAAATATTTAGACATTGACCAAGTTATTATTATTTTAGCTGACTACCACAGCATATTGGAGTTGAAATTTAAAAAATGTGCAGACTTTGAGCTTTAATTTGATGGTATTCACATCCAAATAGGGTGAATGGTATGGGAATTATAGTACTCTTTATATGTGGACCCCCATTGGTCCTTGGACCCCCCAAGGACCAAAAGTAATTAGGACAATTTGCTGCTCAGCTGTTCTATGGCCAGGTGTGTGTTATTCCCTCATTAGTTCATTTACAAGTAAGCAGATAAAAGGTCTAAAGTTGATTTCAAGTGTGACATTTGCATTTGTAATCTGTTGCTTTTAACCCTCATTATGAAGTCCATAGAGCTGTCACTGCCAGTGAAGCCAGCCATCATTAGGCTGACAAATCAAAACAAACCCATCAGAGAGATAGCTAAAACATTAGGTGTGGCCAAATCAACTATTTGGTACATTCTTAAGAAGAAAATACGCACTGGTGAGTCTCAGGAACACCAAAAGGCCCGGAAGACCACGGGAAAACAACTGTGGTGGATGACAGAAGAATTCTGTCCCTGGTGAAGAAAAAACAAACCTTCACAACAGTTGTCCAGATCAAGAACACCCTGAAGGAGGTCGACGTATCTGTGTCAAAGTCAACAATCAAGAAAAGACTTCGCCAGTGTAAATACAGAGATTGTTTACCACAAGATGTAAATCATCGGTACGCCTCAAAAACAAGAAGACCAGATTAAACTTGATGATGTGACTGCTGAAAAAAAGCAGTATGATGAAAATATGAAGTGTTTAGTGCTAATATTATCTGCTCACATTCAGCCAAATGCTTCAAAACTCATTGGACGGCGCTTCACAGTGCAGATGGACAATGACCTGAAGCAATACTGCGAAAGAAACTCAATACTTTTTTTTAAGGCAAAGAAGTGGAATGTTCTTCAATGGCCAAGTCAATCACCTGGCCCGAATCCAATTGAGCATGCTCTTTCACTGGCAAAACTGAAGGCAAAACGCCCCGAGAACAAGCAGGAAGTGAAGACGGCTGCCGTGAATGCCTGGCAGAGCGTCACCAAAGCCAGCATCTGGTGATGTCTATGGGTTCCAGACAGACATTGCCTGCAAAGTACGTGCAGCCGAATATATGTTAGTTTGTCAAATTATTTTTGAACCCCTAAAATGGGGGGGGGGTATGTATAAAAATGGTTGTAATTCCTACACGGACCAGTGATTCCACGTCTATGTACGTATACAGGGCAGCAGCCTCTCAGGTGCAGTTTGAGTAACAGGGTGGTAGCCGGCCAGAAATGGCTATTTAACAGTCTGATGGCCTTGAGATAGAAGCTATTTTTTCAGTTTCTCGGTCCCAGCTTCGGTGCACCTGTACTGACCTCGCCTTCTGGATGATAGCGGGGTGAACAGACAGTGGCTCGGGTGGTTGACGTCCTCGATGATCTTTTTGGCCTTCCTGTGACATTGGGTGCTTTAGGTGTCCTGCTGGGCAGGCAGTGTGCCCCCGGTGATGCGTTTAAAAAAAAACTTTAGTCATTATCTATTAAGGTCTCTTTACTTATACTCAAGTATTGGGTACATGTTTCACCACTGCTTGTTTGTTTGTGATTAGGGCTTTGGAACTGCCCTCTTTCTCTGCTGGTTCCTTTCATGGAGGTGCAACTCTGCGGTGTACAGTACTTCTTTCTCCGTGACCAC
>NC_056447.1:51931858-51969358 GCF_018296145.1 Oncorhynchus tshawytscha | reverse complement strand
CAGACCTATATGAGTGTCTGATGACAGACCTATATGAGTGTCTGATGACAAACCTATATCAGTGTCTGATGACAGACCTATATGAGTGTCTGATGACAAACCTATATCAGTGTCTGATGACAGACCTACATCGGTGCCTGATGACAGACCTATATGAGTGTCTGATGACAAACCTACATCGGTGTCTGATGACAGACCTATATGAGTGTCTGATGACAGACCTATATGAGTGTCTGATGACAGACCTATATGAGTGTCTGATGACAGACCTATATGAGTGTCTGATGACAGACCTATATGAGTGTCTGATGACAAACCTATATCAGTGTCTGATGACAGACCTATATCAGTGTCTGATGACAGACCTATATCAGTGTCTGATGACAGACCTATATCAGTGTCTGATGACAGACCTACATCGGTGTCTGATGAAAAACCTATATCAGTGTCTGATGACAAACCTACATCGGTGTCTGATGACAGACCTATATGAGTGTCTGATGACAGACCTATATGAGTGTCTGATGACAGACCTATATGAGTGTCTGATGACAGACCTATATGAGTGTCTGATGACAGACCTATATGAGTGTCTGATGACAGACCTATATGAGTGTCTGATGACAAACCTATATCAGTGTCTGATGACAGACCTATATGAGTGTCTGATGACAAACCTATATCAGTGTCTGATGACAGACCTACATCGGTGCCTGATGACAGACCTATATGAGTGTCTGATGACAAACCTATATCAGTGTCTGTTTAAAACTAAGGTATTTTATTCAATGTATTTTATTCTGTATTTGAACACATATATAAACACGGTGTTCCACAGGGTAGAGTATCAGAGACTTCAAAGTCTAGTCTGATCTCTGCAGTCCCTCGTCTAGTAAACTTCAGCGCAAAATATTCTCTTATTTTTTATATCTTGTAATGAGCTCAGAAGAAAAACCAAAGGGATTACACTTCACATCAATAGTTTTGATTTCGTCTTATCGTCTTTCGTCTGAATATGTAATATTTAATATTTAATATCATTATATATTCTCTTTGCAGCATCTTGTCAAGGGAGCGTTTCATTGTCTCGTTGTCGTTGTACCGTGGTTTTCATTCTGTGGATTAAAATACATTTATATTGGGGATTGGATATTGAGATTGAATATTGGTATTGAGATTTTGATTGAAAAAGACTGGGAGAGGAAATTGGTCTGGTTTCAACCGCTGAGAGAGAAAGATAGAAGGGGTGTGAGTGAAAGCTAGAAAGGTAGCGAGAATGTGAGTGAGGTGGTGGAGCAGGGATAAAGGGTGGAGAAGAGGTCCTGTCCCCTGTACCTAGGTGGAAACTTGGCATTGGGCAAAAAGGCTGCCAATGTGGGCACTGCCATAGATTTCACACTCCGCACACCAAGTGCCAAACACAATGTAAACTTGGTTCAATCACTCTGTAAACCTCTCTCTCTTTCTCTCTCTCTTCCTCATTCTCACTCTCTCTCTTTCTCTCTCCTCCTCTTTGTCTTTTATCACCACTGCTGAAGTATTCTTATATTATTAAATCTATGAATTGTCTACAAAACTATGCAGCCAAATGCATAACCAGGGGGTATATGAGGTCTGGAGTTTCCAGTGCTAAGACTAGACCAGACTCCATCGTTTCCAACCTTCGAAAGCAGGAATCCTGGTCATCTGCACTTCAAAATGATCAGTCTTATCTGTTTTTCTCCCTCACCACGGTCTCTTCAGCAGTTTGTCTGACTACATTTTGTTCTCCCACCTTTCCTCAGATGGCCCCCAACCTGCAGCACTTCCAGGCGATGATGGTCAGCTAGGAGCGGGCATTGTGCTGCAAAAAAAGATCATGGCATTGGGCAAAGCGCTGGAAGCCATCACCTGGAGGGCCTGCTCAACGACCACATAAGCAACCCTGCCGTTGTCGTCACATTGATGGAGGAGGCCGCACTCTGCGGCAATGTGCACCAGGTCAGTTTTGAGGGGACTGAGATCAAAATAAATTATTGTTTGTGTACAAAAACTGTAGAAATAAAAACCTACAACAGTTAAAGGGGTGGAGGGTGTCCACCACCATAGAGCTGGTTATGACCTTTAGCCTGTGACCTTTAGCCTGTCCACGACCGTTCTCTTGCCTATACCCTTTGGTTTTAATTTAACATCTTAAACTCCAAACATCTGCCTCCTGTGTGTGCATCTGGGTCTCGCCTAGTGTCATGATATGGATGGTGTCCACCCCCAGAGAGCTGGTTAAAGGATCTGAATACTTTGCACACACACACACACACACACACACACATTTTGACTGAGTAATGCCAGTTAAGAGCTGAAAACTCTGTGATTCCTTTGGATGTGATCTTTCTCCCAGGGACTTTGGTTGGGGTGAACTAGGAACACCAGGGTCTTTGGTTGGGGTGAACTAGGAACACCAGGGTCTTTGGTTGGGTGAACTAGGAACACCAGGGTCTTTGGTTGGGGTGAACTAGGAACACCAGGGTCTTTGGTTGGGGTGAACTAGGAACACCAGGGTCTTTGGTTGGGATGAACTAGGAACACCAGGGTCTTTGGTTGGGATGAACTAGAAACACCAGGGTCTTTGGTTGGGATGAACTAGGAACACCAGGGTCTTTGGTTGGGGTGAACTAGGAACACCAGAGTCTTTGGTTGGGGTGAACTAGGAACACCAGAGTCTTTGGTTGGGATGAACTAGGGACACTGTTCTGCAGTTATTCCAGGGGGAAAATCAGTGAACCTGACAACCCATATGCCCCATCACTGTCTCCGTCCCAAATGCTACCCTATCTCCTATACAGTACTTCTGACCAGGGCCCATTAAAACTAGTGCACTTTATAGGGAATAGTGTGATATTTGGGAGACATACATGGCCTGATTATGGTTGTTATTCTGTTCTGTTCTAGTGTCATTGTCAATGAAACTGTATCTGTGTAGAGAGATTAGGATTTGGCATGGCTATGACTTTAGTGTAGACACAAGCAAATACACAACAACAACACACACACACACACACACACACACACACACACACACACACACACAAACACAGGCATGAACACAGACACACACACACACACACACACACACACACACACACACACACACACACACACAGCGTCTTTGCACAGCTTGCACTTTGCCTTCGTAATCGAGATTGAACCAGTCACTCATGCAGAAAGTTTGTATGTGTTATGTATTGTGCTTTATGAGAAAGAAGTAGATACAACAACATACCAGCTCACCAACAGGTGAAGAAGAAGAACATACCAGCTCACCAACAGGTGAAGAAGAAGAACATACCAGCTCACCAACAGGAGAAGAAGAAGAACATACCAGCTCACCAACAGGTGAAGAAGAAGAACATACCAGCTCACCAACAGGTGAAGAAGAAGAACATACCAGCTCACCAACAGGTGAAGAAGAAGAACATACCAGCTCTCCAACAGGTGAAGAAGAAGAACATACCAGCTCACCAACAGGAGAAGAAGAAGAACATACCAGCTCTCCAACAGGTGAAGAAGAAGAACATACCAGCTCACCAACAGGTGAAGAAGAAGAACATACCAGCTCTCCAACAGGTGAAGAAGAAGAACATACCAGCTCACCAACAGGAGAAGAAGAAGAACATACCAGCTCTCCAACAGGTGAAGAAGAAGAACATACCAGCTCACCAACAGGAGAAGAAGAAGAACATACCAGCTCTCCAACAGGTGAAGAAGAAGAACATACCAGCTCTCCAACAGGAGAAGATGAAGAACATACCAGCTCTCCAACAGGTGAAGAAGAAGAACATACCAGCTCTCCAACAGGTGAAGAAGAAGAACATACCAGCTCTCCAACAGGAGAAGATGAAGAACATACCAGCTCTCCAACAGGTGAAGAAGAAGAACATACCAGCTCACCAACAGGAGAAGAAGAACATACCAGCTCACCATAAGGTGAAGAAGAAGAACATACCAGCTCACCAACAGGTGAAGAAGAAGAACATACCAGCTCACCAACAGGTGAAGAAGAAGAACATACCAGCTCACCAACAGGTGAAGAAGAAGAACATACCAGCTCACCAACAGGTGAAGAAGAAGAACATACCAGCTCACCAACAGGTGAAGAAGAAGAACATACCAGCTCACCAACAGGTGAAGAAGAAGAACATACCAGCTCACCAACAGGTGAAGAAGAAGAACATACCAGCTCACCAACAGGAGAAGATGAAGAACATACCAGCTCACCAACAGGTGAAGAAGAAGAACATACCAGCTCTCCAACAGGAGAAGATGAAGAACATACCAGCTCACCAACAGGTGAAGAAGAAGAACATACCAGCTCTCCAACAGGTGAAGAAGAAGAACATACCAGCTCACCAAGAGGTGAAGAAGAAGAACATACCAGCTCTCCAACAGGTGAAGAAGAAGAACATACCAGCTCACCAACAGGAGAAGAAGAACATACCAGCTCACCGACAGGAGAAGAAGAACATACCAGCTCACCAACAGGTGAAGAAGAAGAACATACCAGCTCACCAACAGGAGAAGAAGAAGAACATACCAGCTCACCAACAGGAGAAGAAGAACATACCAGCTCGCCAACAGGAGAAGAAGAACATACCAGCTCACCAACAGGTGAAGAAGAACATACCAGCTCACCAACAGGAGAAGAAGAACATACCAGCTCACCAACAGGTGAAGAAGAACATACCAGCTCACCAACAGGTGAAGAAGAACATACCAGCTCTCCAACAGGTGAAGAAGAAGAACATACCAGCTCACCAACAGGAGAAGAAGAAGAACATACCAGCTCTCCAACAGGTGAAGAAGAAGAACATACCAGCTCAACAACAGGTGAAGAAGAAGAACATACAAGCTCACCAACAGGAGAAGAAGAAGAACATACCAGCTCTCCAACAGGTGAAGAAGAAGAACATACCAGCTCACCAACAGGAGAAGAAGAAGAACATACCAGCTCTCCAACAGGTGAAGAAGAATAACATACCAGCTCACCAACAGGTGAAGAAGAAGAACATACCAGCTCTCCAACAGGTGAAGAAGAAGAACATACCAGCTCACCAACAGGAGAAGAAGAAGAACATACCAGCTCTCCAACAGGTGAAGAAGAAGAACATACCAGCTCACCAACAGGAGAAGAAGAAGAACATACCAGCTCACCAACAGGAGAAGAAGAAGAACATACCAGCTCACCAACAGGTGAAGAAGAAGAACATACCAGCTCACCAACAGGTGAAGAAGAAGAACATACCAGCTCTCCAACAGGTGAAGAAGAAGAACATACCAGCTCACCAACAGGAGAAGAAGAAGAACATACCAGCTCTCCAACAGGAGAAGAAGAAGAACATACCAGCTCACCAACAGGAGAAGAAGAACATACCAGCTCACCAACAGGAGAAGAAGAACATACCAGCTCAACAACAGGTGAAGAAGAAGAACATACCAACTCACCAACAGGTGAAGAAGAAGAACATACCAGCTCTCCAACAGGTGAAGAAGAAGAACATACCAGCTCACCAACAGGAGAAGAAAAAGAAGAAGAAGAACATACCAGCTCACCAACAGTTGAAGAAGAAGAACATACCAGCTCTCCAACAGGTGAAGAAGAAGAACATACCAGCTCACCAACAGGTGAAGAAGAACATACCAGCTCACCAACAGGAGAAGAAGAAGAACATACCAGCTCTCCAACAGGTGAAGAAGAAGAACATACCAGCTCACCAACAGGTGAAGAAGAAGAAGAACATACCAGCTCACCAACAGGAGAAGAAGAAGAACATACCAGCTCACCATAAGGTGAAGAAGAAGAACATACCAGCTCACCAACAGGAGAAGAAGAAGAACATACCAGCTCACCAACAGGAGAAGAAGAAGAACATACCAGCTCAACAACAGGTGAAGAAGAAGAACATACCAGCTCACCAACAGGAGAAGAAGAAGAACATACCAGCTCTCCAACAGGAGAAGAAGAAGAAGAACATACCAGCTCACCAACAGGAGAAGAAGAAGAACATACCAGCTCACCATAAGGTGAAGAAGAAGAACATACCAGCTCACCAACAGGAGAAGAAGAAGAACATACCAGCTCACCAACAGGAGAAGAAGAAGAACATACCAGCTCAACAACAGGTGAAGAAGAAGAACATACCAGCTCACCAACAGGAGAAGAAGAAGAACATACCAGCTCACCAAGAGGAGAAGAAGAACATACCAGCTCACCAACAGGAGAAGAAGAACATACCAGCTCACCAACAGGTGAAGAAGAACATACCAGCTCACCAACAGGAGAAGAAGAACATACCAGCTCACCAACAGGTGAAGAAGAACATACCAGCTCACCAACAGGTGAAGAAGAACATACCAGCTCACCAACAGGAGAAGAAGAGGAACATACCAGCTCTCCAACAGGTGAAGAAGAAGAACATACCAGCTCACCAACAGGTGAAGAAGAAGAACATACCAGCTCTCCAACAGGTGAAGAAGAAGAACATACCAGCTCAACAACAGGTGAAGAAGAAGAACATACAAGCTCTCCAACAGGTGAAGAAGAATAACATACCAGCTCACCAACAGGTGAAGAAGAAGAACATACCAGCTCTCCAACAGGTGAAGAAGAAGAACATACCAGCTCACCAACAGGAGAAGAAGAAGAACATACCAGCTCTCCAACAGGTGAAGAAGAAGAACATACCAGCTCACCAACAGGAGAAGAAAAAGAAGAAGAAGAACATACCAGCTCACCAACAGGTGAAGAAGAAGAACATACAAGCTCTCCAACAGGTGAAGAAGAAGAACATACCAGCTCACCAACAGGAGAAGAAGAAGAACATACCAGCTCTCCAACAGGTGAAGAAGAAGAACATACCAGCTCACCAACAGGAGAAGAAGAAGAACATACCAGCTCACCAACAGGTGAAGAAGAACATACCAGCTCACCAACAGGAGAAGAAAAAGAAGAAGAAGAACATACCAGCTCACCAACAGGAGAAGAAGAACATACCAGCTCACCAACAGGTGAAGAAGAACATACCAGCTCACCAACAGGAGAAGAAGAACATACCAGCTCACCAACAGGTGAAGAAGAACATACCAGCTCACCAACAGGTGAAGAAGAACATACCAGCTCACCAACAGGAGAAGAAGAGGAACATACCAGCTCTCCAACAGGTGAAGAAGAAGAACATACCAGCTCACCAACAGGTGAAGAAGAAGAACATACCAGCTCTCCAACAGGTGAAGAAGAAGAACATACCAGCTCAACAACAGGTGAAGAAGAAGAACATACAAGCTCACCAACAGGAGAAGAAGAAGAACATACCAGCTCTCCAACAGGTGAAGAAGAAGAACATACCAGCTCACCAACAGGAGAAGAAGAAGAACATACCAGCTCTCCAACAGGTGAAGAAGAATAACATACCAGCTCACCAACAGGTGAAGAAGAAGAACATACCAGCTCTCCAACAGGTGAAGAAGAAGAACATACCAGCTCACCAACAGGAGAAGAAGAAGAACATACCAGCTCTCCAACAGGTGAAGAAGAAGAACATACCAGCTCACCAACAGGAGAAGAAAAAGAAGAAGAAGAACATACCAGCTCACCAACAGGTGAAGAAGAAGAACATACTAGCTCTCCAACAGGTGAAGAAGAAGAACATACCAGCTCACCAACAGGAGAAGAAGAAGAACATACCAGCTCACCAACAGGAGAAGAAGAACATACCAGCTCACCAACAGGAGAAGAAGAACATACCAGCTCAACAACAGGTGAAGAAGAAGAACATACCAGCTCACCAACAGGTGAAGAAGAAGAACATACCAGCTCTCCAACAGGTGAAGAAGAACATACCAGCTCACCAACAGGAGAAGAAAAAGAAGAAGAAGAACATACCAGCTCACCAACAGGAGAAGAAGAACATACCAGCTCTCCAACAGGTGAAGAAGAAGAACATACCAGCTCACCAACAGGTGAAGAAGAACATACCAGCTCACCAACAGGAGAAGAAGAAGAACATACCAGCTCTCCAACAGGTGAAGAAGAAGAACATACCAGCTCACCAACAGGTGAAGAAGAAGAAGAACATACCAGCTCACCAACAGGAGAAGAAGAAGAACATACCAGCTCACCATAAGGTGAAGAAGAAGAACATACCAGCTCACCAACAGGAGAAGAAGAAGAACATACCAGCTCACCAACAGGAGAAGAAGAAGAACATACCAGCTCAACAACAGGTGAAGAAGAAGAACATACCAGCTCACCAACAGGAGAAGAAGAAGAACATACCAGCTCTCCAACAGGAGAAGAAGAACATACCAGCTCACCAACAGGAGAAGAAGAAGAACATACCAGCTCACCATAAGGTGAAGAAGAAGAACATACCAGCTCACCAACAGGAGAAGAAGAAGAACATACCAGCTCACCAACAGGAGAAGAAGAAGAACATACCAGCTCAACAACAGGTGAAGAAGAAGAACATACCAGCTCACCAACAGGAGAAGAAGAAGAATATACCAGCTCACCAACAGGAGAAGAAGAAGAACATACCAGCTCACCAACAGGAGGAGAAGAAGAACATACCAGCTCACCAACAGGAGAAGAAGAAGAAGAACATACCAGCTCACCAACAGGAGAAGAAGAAGAACATACCAGCTCACCAACAGGAGGAGAAGAAGAACATACCAGCTCACCAACAGGAGAAGAAAAAGAAGAAGAAGAACATACCAGCTCACCAACAGGAGAAGAAAAAGAACATACCAGCTCACCAACAGGAGAAGAAAAAGAAGAAGAAGAACATACCAGCTCACCAACAGGAGAAGAAAAAGAACATACCAGCTCACCAACAGGAGAAGAAGAACATACCAGCTCACCAACAGGAGAAGAAAAAGAAGAAGAAGAACATACCAGCTCACCAACAGGAGAAGAAGAAGAACATACCAGCTCACCAACAGGAGAAGAAAAAGAAGAAGAAGAACATACCAGCTCACCAACAGGTGAAGAAGAAGAACATACCAGCTCTCCAACAGGTGAAGAAGAAGAACATACCAGCTCACCAACAGGAGAAGAAGAACATACCAGCTCACCAACAGGAGAAGAAGAACATACCAGCTCTCCAACAGGTGAAGAAGAAGAACATACCAGCTCACCAACAGGTGAAGAAGAACATACCAGCTCTCCAACAGGAGAAGAAAAAGAAGAAGAAGAACATACCAGCTCACCAACAGGAGAAGAAGAAGAACATACCAGCTCACCATAAGGTGAAGAAGAAGAACATACCAGCTCACCAACAGGAGAAGAAGAAGAACATACCAGCTCACCAACAGGAGAAGAAGAAGAACATACCAGCTCAACAACAGGTGAAGAAGAAGAACATACCAGCTCACCAACAGGAGAAGAAGAACATACCAGCTCTCCAACAGGAGAAGAAGAACATACCAGCTCACCAACAGGAGAAGAAGAAGAACATACCAGCTCACCATAAGGTGAAGAAGAAGAACATACCAGCTCACCAACAGGAGAAGAAGAAGAACATACCAGCTCACCAACAGGAGAAGAAGAAGAACATACCAGCTCAACAACAGGTGAAGAAGAAGAACATACCAGCTCACCAACAGGAGAAGAAGAAGAACATACCAGCTCACCAACAGGAGAAGAAGAAGAACATACCAGCTCACCAACAGGAGGAGAAGAAGAACATACCAGCTCACCAACAGGAGAAGAAGAAGAAGAACATACCAGCTCACCAACAGGAGAAGAAGAAGAACATACCAGCTCACCAACAGGAGGAGAAGAAGAACATACCAGCTCACCAACAGGAGAAGAAAAAGAAGAAGAAGAACATACCAGCTCACCAACAGGAGAAGAAAAAGAACATACCAGCTCACCAACAGGAGAAGAAAAAGAAGAAGAAGAACATACCAGCTCACCAACAGGAGAAGAAAAAGAACATACCAGCTCACCAACAGGAGAAGAAGAACATACCAGCTCACCAACAGGAGAAGAAAAAGAAGAAGAAGAACATACCAGCTCACCAACAGGAGAAGAAGAAGAACATACCAGCTCACCAACAGGAGAAGAAAAAGAAGAAGAAGAACATACCAGCTCACCAACAGGTGAAGAAGAAGAACATACCAGCTCTCCAACAGGTGAAGAAGAAGAACATACCAGCTCACCAACAGGAGAAGAAGAACATACCAGCTCACCAACAGGAGAAGAAGAACATACCAGCTCTCCAACAGGTGAAGAAGAAGAACATACCAGCTCACCAACAGGTGAAGAAGAACATACCAGCTCTCCAACAGGAGAAGAAAAAGAAGAAGAAGAACATACCAGCTCACCAACAGGAGAAGAAAAAGAAGAAGAAGAACATACCAGCTCACCAACAGGAGAAGAAGAAGAACATACCAGCTCACCAACAGGAGAAGAAAAAGAAGAAGAAGAACATACCAGCTCACCAACAGGAGAAGAAGAAGAACATACCAGCTCACCAACAGGAGAAGAAGAAGAACATACCAGCTCACCAACAGGAGAAGAAGAAGAACATACCAGCTCACCAACAGGTGAAGAAGAAGAACATACCAGCTCACCAACAGGTGAAGAAGAAGAACATACCAGCTCACCAACAGGTGAAGAAGAAGAACATACCAGCTCACCAACAGGTGAAGAAGAAGAACATACCAGCTCACCAACAGGAGAAGAAGAAGAACATACCAGCTCACCAACAGGAGAAGAAGAAGAACATACCAGCTCACCAACAGGTGAAGAAGAAGAACATACCAGCTCACCAACAGGAGAAGAAGAAGAACATACCAGCTCACCAACAGGAGAAGAAGAAGAACATACCAGCTCACCAACAGGAGAAGAAGAAGAACATACCAGCTCACCAACAGGAGAAGAAGAAGAACATACCAGCTCTCCAACAGGTGAAGAAGAAGAACATACCAGCTCACCAACAGGAGAAGAAAAAGAAGAAGAAGAACATACCAGCTCACCAACGGGTGAAGAAGAAGAACATACCAGCTCACCAACAGGAGAAGAAGAACATACCAGCTCACCAACAGGTGAAGAAGAAGAACATACCAGCTCACCAACAGGTGAAGAAGAAGAACATACCAGCTCACCAACAGGAGAAGAAGAAGAACATACCAGCTCTCCAACAGGTGAAGAAGAAGAACATACCAGCTCACCAACAGGAGAAGAAAAAGAAGAAGAAGAACATACCAGCTCACCAACGGGTGAAGAAGAAGAACATACCAGCTCACCAACAGGAGAAGAAGAACATACCAGCTCACCAACAGGTGAAGAAGAAGAACATACCAGCTCTCCAACAGGTGAAGAAGAAGAACATACCAGCTCACCAACAGGTGAAGAAGAAGAACATACCAGCTCACCAACAGGAGAAGAAGAAGAACATACCAGCTCACCAACAGGTGAAGAAGAAGAACATACCAGCTCACCAACAGGAGAAGAAGAAGAACATACCAGCTCACCAACAGGTGAAGAAGAAGAACATACCAGCTCACCAACAGGAGAAGAAGAAGAACATACCAGCTCACCAACAGGAGAAGAAGAAGAAGAAGAAGAACATACCAGCTCACCAACGGGGGGGGCAAGGTTGCACAAGCAAACTGCTTTACAGCATTATAGCACTGATCCCCAGGCTAAAGTCAACCTCTATCCCCCTCATCTCAGGAGCTCAGCTCACCTTTCGTTACAATAAGAAGAAGACACCACACACAGTCCATTCATGGTGTAGCCTGTAGTTCATGTCAGATCCACTGTGTTGTCTGTTTTGTTTGTAGGCAGGGCCGGGAACACTGTGCGATGATCGACTGACAGATCCCTGAACAACACAGGCCCCAACCTCCTCCTGTACCTCCTCTCTCATTTGCTCTCACTCTCCCTCTCATATCTCTCCCTGTTGTGTTTAGGTGAGCACAGAATGTACACGCAGAGACACATACTGTAAGTACATTTCAGAGATGTCTCCTGAAATATTGATGACAACCCCCCCCCACACACACACATATACAAACATGCACACACACACACACACACACACACACACACACACACACACACACACACACACACACACACACACACACACACACACACATACAAACAAACACACACACACACACGCACGCGCGCACACACACAGACACACACACACACACCCACACACACCACCCATTGTTAGTAACACTTTAAAGGTTGGTAATTGAATAATTAACCATTCATATAATTTAATTGATGTTTCAACCAAATGTATGCATGGCCTTCATCAAAATGTTACTAAACACTTCGCAAATGCAAACACATTATTAATTCATGCACTGAGAAGATATGAGAGGGGGAAAAAACTGCTGGGGTGATGCGAATGTTGATGCATTAATTTTCCTGCTTTTCTAGCGGGGACAGCGCCTAATCCTATACCGTGAAGGTTTGGTAGTGAATGATTTTGGGGGTTGCACTTCGCTTGCGTCCCTTACTCCTCATCCTCCCTAGCTACCCCTCTACTCTACTCGGGTGAAAGAGCTTGAGGCACGAGAACACTCACACCCTCTCACGCACGGACATTTTCAGAGTTGATGACTGACATTTACAACGACCTAAAAGACCGATGCACATTACCACCGCAATTAACACTGGAATTCTCGGAGGCAGCGGGTGCTAGTGCGTGTGGAATAATTCCGTTTCTCTAAAAAATGAACGGATAAGTTTTCAATTTATAACCAGAGCTCGTGTGGCGTCGTTAAAAGCTACACCTCGAAATATATTTGTGTTTTGAAAAGACAACTCCTGGAAATATTAATAAGGAAAGTCGAGAGAAGATTTTTTTTTAAACATCAAATAAGTGTGACTGCGTGAGAGACAGAGCATCACATCCAACAAGACATTTTCATCACAAAAGGAGGGCAGTAGCGCGCAGCGCGGGACGTCTGTGTTGATGATGATGATGTGATGCGAAGAATGAAAGACATGTCCTAGATCTGCTCTCCCTGCAATATGTCCTAAGTTGGTCTGTGACTGAAGCCTCCTGCCTCAGTACATTGCGTCTATTTTGGGATGTATTTCATTATTTGCATTAGTGTACCTGATTAAGAAACACAGATAGAGGAAAAGCCAATCCGGACAGTGTCGCCCTGTCACCGTGCGTATAATGGAGACTCGTTTTTTTATGTCCGTGTGGTGAAATAATAGCCGACCTATGTAGCGGTTCATTCTATTGGCGATCTATTCTTTTTTAAACGAATGATTGTGTCAGGGTTCTTAGTTCGTTCTGTCAATAACGCATATCGGTAATAACTCATGCCATGTCCCATTACCCGATAGCCCCTCTGGTCTAGAGGTAGCTTTTATACTGCTTCATAGGCATACTTCCTTAATACTGCTATATGAGTGATGGCAATGCCAGTAGTAGAATCTGACAGTAGCAGTGGTGTAGCACATCTACGGAACAGTAGCAGTAACAGCACCAGCGTTCGCGACAAAACCTCCAGGGCACCGGAGCGCAATGGTTATGTGAAAACAAGTTTCATCCAGCCACTGCCCGACAGTCGAGATCGAGATGGTGATTGCTCATATGGGTCGTGCATGGTGAGGCTCGTATTCAAGATATGGAGTTCCCAAAGACTCCGGCGTGTAGTATGTGTGGGCTCACTGTCTGTTTTTCTCGCTCTGGTGGTTAAATTAGCCGACTGGAGGACTGAGCTCAGTAGCAGTGGTAACAGTAACAGCAGGCTGCACTCCAGCTCTCCTGTTCATTTCGTGTCAGGCTACGCAGGGGAGTTGTTGCTAACTCTCTGGCATCTGATCTCGCCTGTATTTACCCTCGTATGTGCCTTCTTTTGGGTGGGTTTATATTTGATCCGCTGCGGAGTGCTTATCCAAACCGCCCTTTTCCTCCTCACTCTTTGCCACCTGGGAGAGACAGCGGCGTGGGCTCTCGTGCACGGCGGGACTTGGACGGATGAACAACAGCCGTTTTCCTTCAGCACGTCAGCGGCCGCGGTCGTGCTCGCCTGCCTGGCAACCGGCACACTCATGGTAGCGCGGCTCAAGCACGGCATCTCGGTCATAGTGTTCGTAAGCGTCGTTCGGACTATCTCGCTCATCTCGCTGCACAAAGTCCGGGCCACTTGGAGACCTTACGTGGCGTACCTGGTGGGAGTGTTGGGCATCCTACTGGCGAGGTATGCTGATAGTCTACTTCCGAACCAAGGGATACCCAGGGAGGGCTGTACCCCCTCTGTGACTGGGGCGAGGGAAGGGGACGAGACCCCTGTGTTTAAAAGGCGAAGGAGGTCCAGTTCTGTGATCTCCACAGACATGGCACACAGTCAGTCCAACAGCAAGTCACACAGGAGGACCTCGCTGCCATGCATTCAGAGGGACCAGGTAAGGAGCTCTTTTCTTCTTCTGTCTGTCTTAATATACTGTACGGGAGTCCCGTTGGACTTCGCGGACTGTATGGCTGGTTTGTCTGTGGCTCATTTTGGGCTCTTCTTCAGGCGTTGGTTCGATTAGGGTTGTCTCCAAACGTGTATTCAAGATAATGGAATAATAATAACAACAACAAAAACATTATAATAGAAACAATATGATGTAGCCTATTATTATTATTATTATTATTGTTGAATAGCATTAGTTTATTGCAAAGTGTTGCTGAGTCTATCATTAATTATCGCTGTATTATATTTATGCCTGTATGACAGGCCTACTATTGACGTTATCAGCAACGAGGAGCGTAATCGTAAGGAATATAGTGATAATAATAGTAATACTATTATGATTCATATAAAATAATACATCATACTGTTATTATCATTTTGTAATTTTTCTATTGAAATTATACTTTGAAAAGATCAGTGCTTCTTCTTTGCTTGTTATTAGTCACTTTGATGATACATTTTATGGTTTATTTTTGTATTTTTTCCCCCCGGTGCGTTTTGATTATGTTTGCTTTGAGATAGATATCTGGACTGCTATTATTCTGAAGAGAGCTTGCTAGTCATATTCCTCCATCATAACATTCAATAATAACAGAACTCTTAACTAACAGTGGATACAATCTTCTCTTGGATCTCTCAAGTGTTTGCTGTTGTGTCATTTAACTTTGCCATATCCCCGTAGTACTGTATATTTTGAACATTTTGATTGATGTCCTACAGAGTGCTTCATAAAAGATTATACTCCAATAATGGTCTGAATTTGAAATCGAAGTTTTTGAAAATTTATTTTCACTCATAAATTGGTACATTTCTATGTAATTTCCTCAGTTTTTATTTTCCAGTGTGATTTTTCCTCCGATATTTGTTTCGGTGACATGAAGCTACAAGTACAATAGAATATATCATGATTAACTTGGAGTTCTCTCTCTCTCTCTTTCTCTCTCTTTCTCTCTAGCTCTGAGTATTCTATCAAATGTACAATTCTATTTTAGTTTTAATGGAAGTAGCTATAGGTAAGATGTGGATGTTATTGGTTAATCTCATCACCAAATATGTCCTGATGGCACCTTATAATTCATTTAAGACAAAACCATAAATCATTTACAGACGTATGGTATTGTTAATGAAACCACTATCATCCACTTCGACTTAATGTCAGAATTGAGGTGTTTCGTGTATTCTTAGAGGATGGGCATTTGAAATTCTATCAGTATTGGAATATAATATCAGTGTACTTTTTCGGATTTCGGGATAGTCGAAGTACATGTGTTGTATTATTAAAATAATGTTGTTGTTGTTGTTGTCGAAATTTAACTTCAATGGAGACTTGCTCTTGCGACTCCAGAGAGAGCCGGTGCACTGCGCTCTGCTGGTTTCATCAGAAGGGTGGTGGAGGGGGGTAAGAGAGCAGAGGCCGATGTCTGTTACGGTCTATGTGCCAAACCGTCTCCCGCTAATTAGACAAACTTGTTGTTGCCATAGGTTATCTATCATACCATCTGGTAGTGCCTGACTTAATAATAATAATTGATTGGATTTAAATAGCGCTTTTCTACCAACTGACGTACTGAAAGTTTTACATAGTAGGTGGAAACTGACCTCATTCACCACCAATGTGTAGCATCCACCTGGATGAATCACAGCGACCCCTTTGCATCAACTCGTTGTAAAGAAGCTAGCGTGCTACAGTAGCAAGGCTAATTGAGGCTGTTTTGCTGCGCTCCCCGTCCAATGTCTACAACAACTTCATTCATACGAAACAACTGCCTACCTGTTGGTTGATCCTTGTAGCCTACTCCTGCTCATTTAGCCAATTTAATTCCGCAATTTCAACTCCATTTTGCATTGGTTAAAAATCAGTGGCGGTCAGTGCGGTTTAAGGACAATTACATTTTTTCAGAAGCATGGCCTTATTTCTATTAGCGCATATCGGGTGACTGTCATTCATATTCCAATCACACAGTTCATTGTATCATCGATAGGTTTAGCCTATTACATTACATGAATGATTCTCAAATTTTCCCTAAACCCGTCATGAAGTTGCTACAGTACAACCTATAGCCTATGAATGAAAGTTTACAATGTACAGTGCATTCAGAAAGTATTCAGACATTTAGACTTTTTCAACCTTTTGTTTTTACATTACAGCCTTATTCTAAAATGGATGAAGTTGTATTTTCCCCTCATCAATCGACACACAATACCCCATAATGACAAAACAAAAAACGTTTTTTTAGACATTTTTGCTAATTTATAAAAATATAATGAAATATCAATTTTCTGTAAGTATTAAGACCCTTTACTCAGTACTTTGTTGAAGCACTTTTGCCAGCGATTACAGCCTCAAGTCTTCTTGGGTATGGCGCTACAAGCTTGGCACATCTGTATTTGGGGAGTTTCTCCCAATATTATCAGCAGATCCTCTCAAGCTCTGTCAGGTTGGATGGGGAGCATTGCTGCACAGCTATTTTCAGATCTCTCCAGAGATGTTAGATACTGTTCAAGTCCGGGCTCTGGCTGAGCCAATCAAGGACATTCAGAGACCTGTCCCTAAGCCACTCCTGCGTTGACTTGGCTGTGGGCTTATGGTTGTTGTCCTGTTGGACCTTCGCCCCAGTCTGAGGTCCTGAGCACTCTGGAGCAGGTTTTCATCAAGGATATCTCTGTACTGTTCTCCGTTCATCTTTCCCTCAATCCGGACTAGCCTCCCAGTCCCTGCCACTGAAAACATCCCCACAGCATGATGCTGCCACCACCATGCTTCACCGTAGGGATGGTGCCAGGTTTCCTCCAGAAGTGACGCTTGACATTCAGGCCAAAGAATTCGATCTTGGTTTCATCAGACTAGAGAATCTTGTTTCTCATGGTCTGAGAGTCCTTTAGGTGCCTTTTGGCAAACTCCAAGTGGGCTGTCATGGGCCTTTTACTGAGGAGTGGCTTCCAGCTGGCCACTACCATAAAGCTCTGATTGGTGGAGTGCTGCAGAGAAGTTTGTCCTTCTGGAAGGTTCTCCCATCTCCACAGAGGAACTCTGGAGCTCTGTCAGAGTGACCATCAGGTTCTTGGTCATCTCCCTGACCAAGGCCCTTCTCCCCCGGGCCAGCTCTAGGAAGAGTGTTGATGGTTCTAAACTTCTTCCAGTTAAGAATGAAGGAGGCCACTGTGCTCTTGGGGACCTTCAATGCTGCAGATCTGTGCCACGACACAATCCTGTCTCTGAGCTCTACGAACAATTCCTTCGACCTCATGGCTTGGTTATTGCTCTGACATGCTGTGGGACCTTCCAATCAAGTTGTAGACACATCTCAAGGATGATAAATGGAAACAGGATGCACCTGAGCTCAATTTCGAGTCTCATAGCAAAGGGTCTGAATACTTATGTAAATAAGGTATTTCTGTTTTAGTTTTTTTACAAATTTGCTAAAATTTCTAAAAACCTGTTTTCATTTTGTCCTTATAGGGTATTGTGTGTAGATTGATGAGTAAAATCAAACATTGTAATACATTTTAGAATAAGGCTGTAATGTAACAAAATGTGGAAAAAGTCAAGGGGTCTGAATATTTTCCGAATGCACTGTAGATGCACACTCTTGCCTGCATCTTGCTGATATAGGGTGTAATCATTAGTCCGTGTAAGAAAACATTTTTTAACAAGCTACAAGTGTGAAACGCGTTTCGGCTGCATCTTTTTATGGGGCACATTTATAAAAACTGTCATAAAACTGTTGTTTTATTAAAATGTGGAATGTAGTGGCCTATCCTTGTAGGCAATGCTGCATAGATCATTACATTTAATTCTAGCCAAAGGCTTAAGGAAAAACACCTTTCTGACGCGCACGCACACACACACACGCGCACGCACGCACGCACACACACACACACGGGTAAGAGGGGGTTCTACTTTGGTCTGGATTTACAGGACCCGAATGAACATGCGGAGCTTCTCAATGATAAACACATTGCACCCTATTCCCTATGTAGTGCACTAATTACCAGGGCCCATGGCACACTATTCCCTATGTAATGCACTAATAACCAAGGCCCATGGCACCCTATTCCCTATGTAGTGCACTAATTACCAGAGCCCATGGCACCCTATTCCCTATGTAGTGCACTAATTACCAGGGCACAATGCTTCCTATTCCCTATGTACTGCACTAAATCCAGGACCCATGGCACCCTATTCCCTATGTAGTGCACTAATAACCAGGGCCCATGGCACCCTATTCCCTATGTAGTGCACTAATTACTAGGGCCCATGGCACCCTATTCCCTATGTATAGTAGTGCACTAATTACCAGGGCCCATGGCACCCTATTCCCTATGTATAGTAGTGCACTAATTACCAGGGCCCATGGCACTATATTCCCTATATAGTTTCCCCTTGTCAAAATTAGTGCACTATTATAGGAAGTAGGGTCAGATGCACTCATTTTTGTATCAAAGAGTGTCATCGTGACCTGGGTCAGGAGCAGTGAAGAGGGACAAGGTTAGGGACATGTCAGGCTGCTGTGGCGGTATAGGCCATGTATGGCCAGTCAGCCACTTGAAATACAGGCTAACCTCTCCTCTCCAGGTTGGTTGGCTACAGATGGAGAGTTTGCTTGTTGGTTCTGCTTTGCGGTCCCAGTCAGTCGACCCATTTCTTTTCTCCTTCTCCTGAGCAGAGCTGTGTTGCTAATAGGGTATAATTGATATAATTTGAGCTATTATTACCTTTTAATTACAATATTATGACATTATTATTACCTAATCATCGCCTTACAGTATTATCGCCTTATTATCACCTTATTATCACCATGTTATCACCTTATTATTACCTAATTATCACCATATTATTACCTTATTATTACCATACTATCACCATATTATCACCTTATTATCACCATATTATTACTTTATTATTACCTTACAATATTATGACATTATTATTACCTAATCATCGCCTTACAGTATTATCACCTTATTATCACCTTATTAGTACCCGATTAGTGTCGTATTATCACCTTATTATCACATTATTATCACCTTATTATCAACATATTATTACCATATTATCACCTTATTATCACCTTATTATCACCATATTATCACCGTATTATCACCTTATTATCACCATATTATCACCTTATTAGTACCATATTATCACCTTATTATCACCTTATTATCACCTTATTATCACCATATTATCACCTTATTATCACCATATTATCACCTTATTATCACCATATTACCACCTTATTATCACCATATTATCACCTTATTATCACCATATTATTACTTTATTATTACCTTACAATATTATGACATTATTATTACCTAATCATCGCCTTACAGTATTATCACCTTATTATCACCTTATTAGTACCCGATTAGTGTCGTATTATCACCTTATTATCAGATTATTATCACCTTATTATCAACATATTATTACCATATTATCACCATATTATCACCGTATTATCACCATATTATCACCTTATTAGTACCATATTATCACCTTATTATCACCATATTATCACCTTATTAGTACCATATTATCACCTTATTAGTACCCTATTAGTGACATATTATCACTTATCACCTTACCATTACCTTATTATTACCTTATTATTACCTTATTATCACCATATTATTACCTTATTATTACCATACTATCACCATATTATCACCTTATTAGTACCATACTATCACCTTATTATCACCTTTTTATCACCATATTATTACCAGATTATTACATTATCATCACCTTATTTTTACTTTATTATTACCTTATTAGTGTAAAATTGTCAGCTTATTACATTATCATCACCTTATTATCACCTTATTGTGAACACATTATCTTTTACAAGAATGTGCTTATTGCTTATGATAAGTGAATTAAAATGATCTTTCTACGTTATGAAAATATGTGCCCATTTGATCTGCTTGACTGGTTGGGTACAATACGAGTGTTTTCGTGTGTCTCATCTTTTAAAATGGAAACAGCCAGACATTTCCAGAATATTCCTCCAGCGAGGGGATGTTTTGTTTTTGTATGATGAGCGACGAGGCAGAAAAGTGATTTAGACGGGTTTGAATTATGTTGTAGGCCTACGCTGACAGGATTATATACAAACTAAGATCTGCTTGTAGGAAGGTTGGATGACTAATTCAGTCATTTAATGTCCGGTGTTTTCTGAAAAACGGCAACGTTAAATAACTGTCAAAGAGAAAGCAAGCGTTCACATACATACTGTATAATGATTTAGAACTTGTTATTTTATATGAACCTTTATTATAATCTTATGAATAGACTTCTAATATGTAATGTTTCACAAAATGTCCTCTCTTCCGGTGCTAGTTGTCGCGTGCGGAAGGTTTTGCAAAATAATACAGGTAACTTTGAGGTTTCATCTTCCTCCATTCCACTCAGTGATTCCTCACCGTCAGCTAAGGAAGGTAATGGATGGCAATATTCACTGGAGTGGAGAAGATTATAAGAGTCAATCACGACCAAATCCTCCGACCACCTGAACAAGCTTTTTCCCTCCGCGCCGTAGCCCTCACCAAACTGGCCATCTGGTGGTCCACGTTGATCTTCCCACTCATAGACTTTGCACTTTGCTCTGTTCATCCACGGACTATGCAGCCTACACTATTCATCAATAAACTATAGACCCTACACTATTCATCAATATACTATAGACCCTACACTATTCATCAATAGACTATAGACCCTACACTATTCATCAATATACTATAGACCCTACACTATTCATCAATAGACTATAGACCCTACACTATTCATCAATATACTATAGACCCTACACTATTCATCAATAGACTATAGACCCTACACTATTCATCAATATACTATAGACCCTACACTATTCATCAATAGACTATAGACCCTACACTATTCATCAATAGACTATAGACCCTACACTATTCATCAATAGACTATAGACCCTGCACTATTCATCAATAGACTATAGACCCTACACTATTCATCAATAAACTATAGACCCTACACTATTCATCAATAGACTATAGACCCTGCACTATTCATCAATAGACTATAGACCCTACACTATTCATCAATATACTATAGACCATGCACTATTCATCAATAGACTATAGACCCTACACTATTCATCAATAAACTATAGACCATGCACTATTCATCAATAGACTATAGACCCTACACTATTCATCAATAAACTATAGATTCCCTAGACCCTACACTATTCACTATTCATCAATACACTATTCATCAATATAGACCCTACACTATTCATCAATAGACTATAGACCCTACACTATTCATCAATAGACTATAGAGCACTATTCATCAATATACTATAGACCCTACACTATTCATCAATAAACTATAGACCCTACACTATTCATCAATATACTATAGACCCTACACTATTCATCAATAGACTATAGACCCTACACTATTCATCAATATACTATAGACCCTGCACTATTCATCAATAGACTATAGACCCTACACTATTTCAATATACAATACTACTATAGACCCTACACTATTCATCAATAAACTATAGACCCTGCACTATTCATCAATAGACTATAGACCCTACACTATTCATCAATATACTATAGACCCTACACTATTCATCAATAGACTATAGACCCTGCACTATTCATCACTATAGACTATAGACCCTATTCATCTATTCATATTCATCAATAGACTATAGATTCATCAATAAACTATAGACCCTACACTATTCATCAATAGACTATAGACCCTACACTATTCATCAATACTATAGACCCTACACTATTCATCAATAGACTATAGACCCTACACTATTCATCAATAAACTATAGACCCTGCACTATTCATCAATAGACTATAGACCCTACACTATTCATTCATCAATAGACTATAGACCCTACACTATTCATCAATAGACTAGACACTATTCATCAATAGACTATAGACCCTGCACTATTCACTATAGACCCTACACTATTCATCAATAGACTATAGACCCTACACTATTCATCAATAGACTATAGACCCTACACTATTCATCAATATACTATAGACCCTGCACTATTCATCAATAAACTATAGACCCTACACTATTCATCAATAGACTATAGACCCTGCACTATTCATCAATAGACTATAGACCCTACACTATTCATCAATATACTATAGACCCTACACTATTCATCAATAGACTATAGACCCTACACTATTCATCAATATACTATAGACCCTACACTATTCATCAATAGACTATAGACCCTGCACTATTCATCAATATACTATAGACCCTGCACTATTCATCAATATACTATTCATCAATAAACTATAGACCCTGCACTATTCATCAATATACTATAGACCCTGCACTATTCATCAATAGACTATAGACCCTACACTATTCATCAATAGACTATAGACCCTGCACTATTCATCAATAGACTATAGACCCTACACTATTCATCAATATACTATAGACCCTGCACTATTCATCAATAGACTATAGACCCTACACTATTCATCAATAAACTATAGACCCTGCACTATTCATCAATAGACTATAGACCCTACACTATTCATCAATATACTATAGACCCTACACTATTCATCAATATACTATAGACCCTGCACTATTCATCAATATACTATGCAGACTACACTATTCATCAATAAACTATGGACCCTACACTATTCATCAATATACTATAGACCCTACACTATTCATCAATAGACTATAGACCCTACACTATTCATCAATAGACTATAGACCCTGCACTATTCATCAATAGACTATAGACCCTGCACTATTCATCAATAAACTATGCAGACTACACTATTCATCAATAGACTATAGACCCTACACTATTCATCAATATACTATGCAGCCTACACTATTCATCAATAGACTATAGACCCTGCACTATTCATCAATAAACTATAGACCCTACACTATTCATCAATAGACTATAGACCCTACACTATTCATCAATAAACTATAGACCCTACACTATTCATCAATATACTATAGACCCTACACTATTCATCAATAGACTATAGACCCTACACTATTCATCAATAGACTATAGACCCTGCACTATTCATCAATTAAGCACACAGCCATGCAATCTCCATAGACAAACATTGGCAGTAGAATGGCTGGTACTGAAGAGCTCACTGACTTTCAACGTGGCACCGTCACAGGATGACACCTTTCCAACAAGACATTTTCGTCAAATTTCTTGCCAGCTAAAGCTGCCCCAATCAACTGTATGTGCTGTTATTGTGAATTCAAAACTTGTAGGAGCCAACAACGGCTCAGTCGTGAAGTGGTAGGTCCCACAAGCTCACAGAATGGGACCGCCGAGTGCTGTAGCGCGTAGTGTGTATAAATCGTCTGACCTCGGTTGCAACACTCCCTGTTCGCCAGGAGCTTCATGAAATTGATTTCCATGGCCGAGCAGCCGCAGACTGGAGTGGTGTAAGGCTCGCCACGATTGGACTCTGGAGTAGTGGAAACGCATTCTCTGGAGTGATGACTCATGCTTCACCATCTGGTTGTCCGAGGGACGAATCTTTGACGGATGCCAGAAGAACTCTACCTGCCCATGTGCATAGTGCCAACTGTAAAGTTTGGTGGAGGAGGATTAATGGTTTGGGTCTGTTTTTCATGGTTTTCTTTGTTCCAGTTAAGGGAAATCTTAACACTACAGCATACAATGACATTCTAGACGATTCTGTGCTTCCAACTTTGTGACAACAGTTTGGGGAAGGCCCTTTCATGTTTTAGCATGACAATGCCCCTGTGCTACAGCGATGTCCATCCAGAAATGGTTTGTCGAGATTAGTGTGGAAGAATTTGACTGGCCTGCACAGAGCCAGGACCTCAACCCCATCTAACACCTTTGGGATGAATTGAAACACCGACTGTGAGCCAGGCCTAATCGCTCAACATCAGTGCTCGACCTCACTCATGCTCTTGTGGCTGAATGGAAGCAAGTCCGTGTAACGGATGTGAAATGGCTAGCTAGTTAGCGGTGGTGCTGATGTAACGGATGTGAAACTGCTAGCTAGTCAGCGGTGGTGTGCGCTAAATAGCGTTTCAATCGGTGACGTTACTTGCTCTGAGACCTTGAAGTAGTGGTTCCCCTTGCTCTGCAGAAGAGTGGAGGCTGTTATAGCAGCAATGTTCCAACATCTAGTGGGAAGCCTTCCCAGAAGAGTGGAGGCTGTTATAGCAGCAATGTTCCAACATCTAGTGGAAAGCCTTCCCAGAAGAGTGGAGGCTGTTATAGCAGCAATGTTCCAACATCTAGTGGAAAGCCTTCCCAGAAGAGTGGAGGCTGTTATAGCAGCAATGTTCCAACATCTAGTGGAAAGCCTTCCCAGAAGAGTGGAGGCTGTTATAGCAGCAATGTTCCAACATCTAGTGGGAAGCCTTCCCAGAAGAGTGGAGGCTGTTATAGCAGCAATGTTCCAACATCTAGTGGGAAGCCTTCCCAGAAGAGTGGAGGCTGTTGGGAAGCCTTCCCAGAAGAGTGGAAGGCTGTTATAGCAGCAATGTTCCAACATCTAGTGGGAAGCCTTCCCAGAAGAGTGGAGGCTGTTATAGCAGCAATGTTCCAACATCAGAAGAGTGGAGGCTGTTATAGCAGCAATGTTCCAACATCTTCCCAGAAGAGTGGAGGCTGTTATAGCAGCAATGTTCCAACATCTAGTGGGAAGCCTTCCCAGAAGAGTGGAGGCTGTTATAGCAGCAATGTTCCAACATCTAGTGGGAAGCCTTCCCAGAAGAGTGGAGGCTGTTATAGCAGCAATGTTCCAACATCTAGTGGGAAGCCTTCCCAGAAGAGTGGAGGCTGTTATAGCAGCAATGTTCCAACATCTAGTGGGAAGCCTTCCCAGAAGAGTGGAGGCTGTTATAGCAGCAATGTTCCAACATCTAGTGGGAATGCTGTTTAGCAGCAATGTTCCAACATCTAGTGGGAAGCCTTCCCAGAAGAGTGGAGGCTGTTATAGCAGCAATGTTCCAACATCTAGTGGGAAGCCTTCCCAGAAGAGTCCAAGCATGTTCCAACATCTAGTGGGAAGCCTTCCCAGAAGAGTGGAGGCTGTTATAGCAGCAAAGTTCCAACATCTAGTGGGAAGCCTTCCCAGAAGAGTGGAGGCTGTTATAGCAGCAATGTTCCAACATCTAGTGGGAAGCCTTCCCAGAAGAGTGGAGGCTGTTATAGCAGCAATGTTCCAACATCTAGTGGGAAGCCTTCCCAGAAGAGTGGAGGCTGTTATAGCAGCAAAGTTCCAACATCTAGTGGGAAGCCTTCCCAGAAGAGTGGAGGCTGTTATAGCAGCAAAGGAAGGACCAACTCCATATTAATGTCCATGATTTTGGAATGAGATGTTTAGACGAGCAGGTGTCCACATACTTTTTGTCATGTAGTGTATTTCCCCCAGTGCACATCATCCTGTTAAAATGTGTATCTTAATTGTTTCTCTAAGCTTCAGTTCTCATAGTTTACATGCTGTATGTGGATTCTGTAAATTCTGGGTCTATATATTTTGTCCATATTTATTTGTCTATTGTCTGTCTTTATTAACGCTGTCGCAGCACTATTCCACTGAGTCAAATTCCTGTACATGCAACAGTGTTCTCTGGAAGCTGCAGGCAGGCAGTAGCCCCACAGACCACTGTGCAGCTCCCCCTGGACTGGCAGGCAGACATATCAGCCCACAGAGAGAAGCACAGGATTGAACTTGATTCAACTTTCAAGAGCAGTTGTCACAAACCGGTCGATGATGATCGACTGGTCGACGTCCAAGGCATTCCTAGTCAATCGTTAAACATTTCTGGTAAAAACCCCAACAATAAAGCTTTGTGTTCCTATTTTGATTTTTTTTTCATCTTGGGCTGTTGTTGGTAGGTGCCCCCGATTCAGCTGCCCTGCGCGCCGGGAAGGGCAACTGTTGCCATTTCTAACCATATCATGTGTCCGAAGGTACAAACTCGGCCTTGTTCCTGTTTTAGTTCTTACTCCGCACTGTCAACACTTTGTAGTATTCAACACTTTGTAGTATTCAACACTTTTATAAGCCATAAAATGTGCATTCTTCCTATTTCCACTCATCGCTACAACAAGCACTGCAGCAGTATTGAATTAGTAGGAAAGTGTTTTAGCCTTGCATAGTTGTTATTATTTTCGGGTTTGGGTCTTTTTTAATTTTGAGGAATATTTCACTTTCTCTGTTCACAGTAGTAACAACATGATATTGAACACAGTAGTAACAACATGAATTTGAACACAGTAGTAATAACATGATATTGAACACAGTAGTAACAACATGAATTTGAACACAGTAGTAACAACATGATATTGAACACAGTAGTAACAACATGAATTTGAACACAGTAGCAACAACATGATTTTGAACACAGTAGTAACAACATGAATTTGAACACAGTAGTAAGAACATGATATTGAACACAGTAGTAACAACATGAATTTGAACACAGTAGTAACAACATGATTTTGAACACAGTAGTAACAGCATGAATTTGAACACAGTAGTAACAACATGATTTTGAACACAGTAGTAACAACATGATTTTGAACATAGTAGTAACAACATGAATTTGAACACAGCAGTAACAACATGATTTTGAACACAGTAGTAACAACATGAATTTGAACACAGTAGTAACAACATGAATTTGAACACAGTAGTAACAACATGAATTTGAACACAGTAGTAACAACATGAATTTGAACACAGTAGTAACAACATGATATTGAACACAGTAGTAACAACATGAATTTGAACACAGTAGTAACAACATGAATTTGAACACAGTAGCAACAACATGATTTTGAACACAGTAGTAACAACATGAATTTGAACACAGTAGTAACAACATGAATTTGAACACAGTAGTAACAACATGATATTGAACACAGTAGTAACAACATGAATTTGAGCACAGTAGTAACAACATGAATTTGAACATAGTAGTAACAACATGATATTGAACACAGTAGTAACAACATGATTTTGAACACAGTAGTAACAACATGAATTTGAACACAGTAGTAACAACATGATATTGAACACAGTAGTAACAACATGAATTTGAGCACAGTAGTAACAACATGAATTTGAACACAGTAGCAACAACATGATTTTGAACACAGTAGTAACAACATGAATTTGAACACAGTAGTGACAACATGATTTTGAACACAGTAGTAACAACATGATATTGAACACAGTAGTAACAACATGAATTTGAACACAGTAGTAACAACATGAATTTGAACACAGTAGTAACAACATGAATTTGAACACAGTAGTAACAACATGAATTTGAACACAGTAGTAACAACATGAATTTGAACACAGTAGTAACAACATGATATTGAACACAGTAGTAACAACATGAATTTGAACACAGTAGTAACAACATGAATTTGAACACAGTAGCAACAACATGATTTTGAACACAGTAGTAACAACATGAATTTGAACACAGTAGTAACAACATGAATTTCAACACAGTAGTAACAACATGAATTTGAACACAGTAGTAACAACATGAATTTGAACACAGTAGCAACAACATGATTTTGAACACAGTAGTAACAGCATGAATTTGAACACAGTAGTTTCAACATGAATTTGAACATCAGAAATAATGCGATGTATCTGGAGTTTCACCATCATTTGGAAGATGGTGTCCCTTTTTGGGGAGGGAGAGGGGAGGGAGAGGAGAGGGAGAAGAGAGGGAGAGGGGAGGGAGAGGAGGAGGGAGAAGAGAGGGAGAGGAGAGGAGAGGGAGAAGGGAGGGAGAGGGAGGGGAGGGGGGGAGGGGAGAGGAGAGGAGAGGGAGAGGAGAGGGAAGGTATACGAGAGGGATAGGAGAGGGAGAGGTGAGGGAGAGAGGGGGGAGGGAGGGAGAGGGGAGGGGAGGGGAGGGAGGGAGAGGTGAGGGAGTGGAGAGAGAGGGATAGGGGAGGGAGAGGTGAGGGAGAGGGGAGGGAGAGGGGGGGAGGGAGAGGGAGTGGAGTGGGGGGGAGGGATAGGGGAGGGAGAGGAGGTGAGGGAGAGGAGAGGGGGAGAGGAGAGGAGAGGAGAGGAGAGGAGAGGAGGGAGAGAGGAGAGGAGAGGAGAGGAGAGGAGAGGAGAGGAGAGGAGAGGGAGAGGGAGGAGAGAGAGGGAGAGGAGAGGAGAGGAGAGGGGAGGGAGAGGGGAGAGGGGGAGAGGGAGTGGGGAGGGATAGGGGAGGGAGAGGTGAGGGAGAGGAGAGGGAGGGAGAGGGAGTCAGTCTGCTGCTCTCTCCCTCTGTTGAGACTGACCATCAGATGCAGGCACCATCACCCCAGTAAAATAACGATAATAAGCAAATTATTTAAATGTACGCTCACTCAGCTGTGCTTCACAAGTAATACAACAATGGATCTATTACCGGTATAACCATATAGCCTACCTTAAATTTCGAATTAAAAAAAATATATAAATGGCCCGAACAACAAGACTTTGGCAGGGCAATTCAAGCAAAGCCAATATGCAGTGATAATGTATTGGGCCTATAGCCTACTGCACAAACCTACAGCACCGTTAATGTTGCATAGGATTCCGCATTTTAAATCATGTTAATCTCGGCCTGTATTTTGACTCAAAGGGGATCTTGACTCAGAAAAGGTTTCTGAGTTTCTGTTTCTAAAGTTTTCTCTGTTACCACTACCAATATTTCCCTTTGTTGAGACAATTGTGATCAAATTAACCCAAAACTAGCCACTTTCAATGCAACATACTGTACCGAAACAAAACAGACAATGCAAGAGATTTTGTTGTAGGCAGAACACACCGAAGTAGGATTCTGTTGCATTGACACTCACTACTCAGCCGCCTGTGTGGCATAACCAATCAGAGCTGGAATAGGCCTATATGCAAATAGACCACTGCCATATATGGATCTGTGCCATTTACTTTGAACTGCACTGTGTTTACAGCTGTGGTCAAGAGTAGATGCTCTTGTTTTGAGATCAAAGTGAAAGCTGCATGTAACCATGTGTGCACATTTTGTTCATATTCTTTGCTAGTTAGTTAGTTAAGGGGGGTTCGGGGTGAATAATTATGCACTCTCAAGTCATCCGTTTTTTTGTCTTATTTCTTGTTTGTTTCACTCCAAAAATATTTTGCATCTACAAAGTGGTAGGCTTGTTGTGTAAATCAAACGATACAAACCCTCCAAAAATCTATTTTAATTCCAGGTTGTAAGGCAACAAAATAGGGAAAATGCCAAGGGGGGGGGGGTGAATACTTTCGCAAAGCCACTGTACCACCACACAAATGGCTGCTACTGTAGGCTGAATGATAGAACAGCTATTTCCATGTTAAAATGTTAAGGCATTTTCTCCATTGTTATTGATGGTGAGCCACTATGGTAGACCTACATTATGATCAAATAGCCACGGTAGCCTTCTTGGCCACTGTTAAAACTGTAACTTAAAGGGGGTACAACCTCAGTGTTCACACTGGACGTTGCACATCATTTTCACAATGTTCAAGTTTGCGCTCAGCAGACCTGAAACTTGCTCAGTGCTGAACATTTTTTTGAGGGAACATTGCAAGCAAATGTATTTGGCGAATAAAGGCATTTCTGATTCGGACAATGTTTCTTTGACACATAGTAAGTAGTATTATGCCGTAGGCACGCCAGGACATCAAATGTAATACGGTTTTCTCTAGTGGTGATGTTGTACTTTAAAGATGCATTAAGCAGAAATCACTCCGTCATTTCCTGGTTGCTAAAATTCTAATAGTTTGCCTAATTTCAGTTTATGTGACAAAACAAGCAAGTATAGTGTATAGAATTTTTTTAATTTACTAGGTAAGTCAGTTAAGAACAAATTCTTATTTTCAATGATGGCCTAGGAACAGGGGGTTAACTGCCTGTTCAGGGGCAGGATGACAGATTTGTACCTTGTCAGCTTGGGGGTTTGAACTTGCAACCTTGCAGTTACTAATCCAACACTCTAACCACTAGGCTACCTGCCAACCCTCCAGTCTAACCACTAGGCTACCTGCCAACCCTCCACTCTAACCACTAGGCTACCCTGCCATCTAAACCACTGTGAAAATATAATTTCCATAAACAAAAATATTGTATTTTCAGCTGTTTGAAGCTGGTGTATAAAACCGAACGTAAAAGACGCAGCAACAAAACTTAACCTCTGACCCCTCCAAACGACGCATACACTACCCTCATAAAGTGCATTTCTGTCCGACAAACACATTCTTAGTTCTGTTGAAAAGTTAAAAACTGTAGAATTCAGATAAAGGTGTCAGAAACAATGTGACTCCATAGCTTGAGATGCAGCAGACCATAAAAAAAACAAAAATATAAAGTTTGAAATACCCCCACTCCCTGAAGAGATTTGAAAGTCTAGGTTTGAGACAAAAACAAAATGTCACCAATCCTGTTCCAAAAGGGAAAAAGATCTCATGTCTTTTACCTAATAGTGGCAATCTAAACACGCACAAATTCCCATTTGGGTGTGTGAAACATGCCATACCTTCATTTTTTTGTTGTACAGGAATTAAATACTGTATATATGAGCAGAAAGCTGAAGTTTCTACATATCCATTGATGCAAGTACATCCTCTGTATGATTCCCAATTCATCCACTAGATAGCAGTAGGAGATCACATGACGTCTCTCGGCCCACTTGAAACCAGTTGCATCTGATTTGGGTATTGAGTCACTGTGCCAAAATGGCTAAAAGGATTTTCAAGCAAGACATCTGATTTGTTTTTCTTTAATTAAAACACAGACAGGGGAAGAAACTTCAACCTTCTTTTCCCATTCACTTTTGCTATTGTAAACGATGAGCTAGCTACACTGCGCATGTGGAGGATGCATACAAAGTAATGTGGATGGAGAAGGAAATGCATTGGAATGAGAGACGAAAGACCTCGATATATTGCTTTTGTAAAGTTGTGACAGTGTTTTATTTATATACTTTTTGGATTTTGCCCTGTTCCGGGATGAAGTCGAACCCCCTGACTTTCAGTGCAACAATTGCCTACAGAGAAGAAGTCACTATGCTGGGCATACAAATTGCTGATTTGCATAGGCTACTGGGAATGCCAAGATCTGTGATTTTCTCGTTTTCCTCCACTCTGAGGGCCGTGTTTTGCGCTGGGCTGATGGGAGTCTGATGGGAGTCTTGCCTTCGGGCAGGTTATCTTCTGTGGACTGGCCACTGCTCGGAAGTGATCGCTCACTGAAAGAGAATGGAGATGGCGGGACCTTTGTTGCTGAATCGCGGGATGATCCTCTCCTGGACCTGACAGGGAGACACGTCGCTGTTCATCGCAGAAATCAAGGGCGCCATCCTCCACTTCTGAGCCCTCTGCGGTGACGGGATTCATGAATGGGGTGACGACATTGAATAGTTTCGCTGCTCTGGAGCCTGTTGTCCCAGCTCCGTCTTCTTAAGGAACGTTGGAGGTTCCTTCTGTATCGATCAACTTTGTGATGGCATCGCCGGGGTCTAAGGTGGGTTCTACTTCACCGGGGTCTATGGTGGGCTCTGCTATTCCTGTCATTTGTGGGGGGCGAGTTAGAGGAGCCCCTAGTGGGTCTAGGGTTGGACTGAGTGCTCCGGCTCGAAATGGACAACACCCATCAACCATTATTATGGAAAGCTCCATGGTTAGATCGGTGGAAGTCCGAAGTACCCGTACCCTTTGTTTTCCTGGAGCTAAGGTATTGGATATATCAGAAGTCATGCCCACCATCAAGAAACAGATTCTTGCTCCGAAAATAGTTGTGTTGGATATTGGGTCTAATGATATTATGCGTGTGAACTCTGTAAAGCTAAGAGACAATTTCTTGCAGCTCTTGGTGAATGCTCAGAAATGAGCAGAACCTAAAATTGTCTCGTCCCAATTCCATCTCCTCGTCGTTGTGGGATGTTTTAGTCATCTTTGGTCTTTTCACAAGTGGTTAATGCGTCTGACCAAGGACTTGGGCATGTTCTTCGTCTTCAATTTGGACTCCTTCTGGAATAGGCCTGGCTTCTTTCTGGAAGACGGAATTCATCTGGGTGAAAATGGCACCCGGCTGTTGTCATCAAACGTTGGAAACGTTCTTGGTCAACTAAATTGATGTGAGGACAATATTAGCATTAAATACCAGTCAGTTTTCACCATCTCCTCTTTGGTCACTGTGAGAGTTCTACATGTTGTATCTGAAAGTGGTGACATGCCGAATGGTGCTCACCGGAGAAATGTCATTGCTATTTCTCATTTGTTTTCTTTTCCTAATAGGTATAATCTAATCCTTGAGTCTCCAGTTCTAAAATCTCAAAATAATCTGACTTGTGCTGAAAATCTGTGTCATTTTTAAATGCAGAAAAGTTTTGACATTTCTACATCTTAACATTTGTAGTTTATTACCTAAAATGGATCATGTCAAGATCTGGGCCTCTCAGGCAGACCCTGATATTTGTTATTGTTTCTGAGACCTGGTTAACTGATAAAACCCTGGACTCTGACGTTGCTATGGATGGATCCAATGTGTTTAGGGCTGGTAGGAAAGGCAACGGTGGTGGTGTTTCTATGGATGGTTCCAATGTGTTTAGGGCTGGTAGGAAAGGCAACGGTGGTGGTGTTTCTATGGATGGTTACAATGTGTTTAGGGCTGGTAGGAAAGGCAACGGTGGTGGTGTTTCAATGTGTTTGGATGGTAGGAAAGGCAATGTGTTTATGGGCTGGTAGGAAAGGCAGTGGTGGTGTGGTGTTTCTATGTGTTTGGATGGTTCCAATGTGTTTATGGATGGGGTTTAGGGGTGGTAGGAAAGGCAACGGTGGTGGTGTTTCTATGGATGGTTCCAATGTGTTTAGGGCTGGTAGGAAATGGTTCCAATGTGTTTAGGGCTGGTAGGAAAGGTGGTGGTGTTTCTATGGATGGTTACAATGTGTTTAGGGCTGGTAGGAAAGGCAACGGTGGTGGTGTTTCTATGGATGGTTACAATGTGTTTAGGGTTGGTAGGAAAGGTAACGGTGGTGGTGTTTCTATGGATGGTTACAATGTGTTTAGGGCTGGTAGGAAAGGCAACGGTGTTGGTGTTTCTATGGATGGTTACAATGTGTTTAGGGCTGGTAGGAAAGGCAACGGTTGTGGTGTTTCTATGGATGGTTCCAATGTGTTTAGGGGTGGTAGGAAAGGCAATGGTGGTGGTGTTTCTATGGATGGTTCCAATGTGTTTAGGGCTGGTAGGAAAGGTAACGGTGCTGGTGTTTCTATGGATGGTTACAATGTGTTTAGGGCTGGTAGGAAAGGCAACGGTGCTGGTGTTTCTATGGATGGTTACAATGTGTTTAGGGTTGGTAGGAAAGGTAACGGTGGTGGTGTTTCTATGGATGGTTACAATGTGTTTAGGGCTGGTAGGAAAGGCAACGGTGTTGGTGTTTCTATGGATGGTTACAATGTGTTTAGGGTTGGTAGGAAAGGCAACGGTGGTGGTGTTTCTATGGATGGTTACAATGTGTTTAGGGCTGGTAGGAAAGGCAACGGTGGTGGTGTTTCTATGGATGGTTCCAATGTGTTTAGGGGTGGTAGGAAAGGCAACGGTTGTGGTGTTTCTATGGATGGTTCCAATGTGTTTAGGGGTGGTAGGAAAGGCAACGGTGGTGGTGTTTCTATGGATGGTTCCAATGTGTTTAGGGCTGGTAGGAAAGGTAACGGTGCTGGTGTTTCTATGGATGGTTACAATGTGTTTAGGGCTGGTAGGAAAGGCAACGGTGGTGGTGTTTCTATGGATGGTTACAATGTGTTTAGGGTTGGTAGGAAAGGTAACGGTGGTGGTGTTTCTATGGATGGTTACAATGTGTTTAGGGCTGGTAGGAAAGGTAACGGTGTTGGTGTTTCTATGGATGGTTACAATGTGTTTAGGGCTGGTAGGAAAGGCAATGGTGGTGGTGTTTCTATGGATGGTTCCAATGTGTTTAGGGCTGGTAGGAAAGGCAACGGTGGTGGTGTTTCTATGGATGGTTACAATGTGTTTAGGGTTGGTAGGAAAGGTAACGGTGGTGGTGTTTCTATGGATGGTTACAATGTGTTTAGGGTTGGTAGGAAAGGTAACGGTGTTGGTGTTTCTATGGATGGTTACAATGTGTTTAGGGCTGGTAGGAAAGGCAACGGTTGTGGTGTTTCTATGGATGGTTACAATGTGTTTAGGGCTGGTAGGAAAGGCAAAGGTTGTGGTATTGCTATTTACACAAATAATCGTCTTTCTGTGTCTCTGTTGAAGGCTACCGACAGTCCTAAACTATATGAATTGTTGACTTTAAAACTTCAGTTGGGTTCACACTCAAAAATAACAGTTATAGGAATCCATCATCCACCCTTCGCAAATAAGTGTGTACTAAACAAACTCACTGGGTTTAATTGCCATTTTTACTACCCCAGAGGTGTCGATCGCTGGAGATTTTAATCTTGCAGGATGCTGACTGTTTAAATTATTTTTGTTACTCATGTAAATTTGACCCAGCTGATTAAAAAAAAACACTCGTCCAAACTTAAAGGACCCTATGAAATCACATTGAAAAATTCTCAAGAGAAATATGCTGGGAGTGGCTTATTGCTTTGGGTATTAGTGACCACTGTCCCGCGGTATGTGTCAGGGATATACGGAATGTAAAACATTTCAATGAATAGGCATTTATTTTGGTGACTTTGATTATGTTGCACCTATACCTGACCCAGAGTTGGCTCTGAACCACGTCTCAAATGTTGCCGCTTGTATTGTAGAAAAACACGCTTTAAAAAAAAAACGGAGAATTTTTAAAAATAGGTCTTGACCATCTTTAAGCATATTACACAGTTTTGTATTCCTGTTCGACCTCAGTGCAGCAGGCCCTTCGTGAACTTCAACATGACTTTGATTCAATTCAGAAATCACTTACAGATCTTAAAATTGTGTTAAATACAAGTAAAACCAAGCTCATGCTGTTCTCTAGGTCACGAAATGTTGACCCCGAGGACCTGTATATCTGCTCTATAAATAGAGCCCAAATTGAGCTGGTTTCTCAATATAAGTACCTGGATCTCTGGATTACAAGTTGTCCTTCGTAACGCATATAAAAAAATCTGACTCAGAACCAAGATCATTTTTTTAATATCAAATAAAATCATGCCTCCGTATTGAAAATAGGAGAAATATTTTTTCAAACAACGCTTCTCCCTGTACTGGATTTGGGTGGATATTGTTTACATGCATGCGGCACAACCTGTTTTAAAACCCTTGGACACAGTCTACCGTTCAGCAATACGTTTTAGCACAGCGGACAGTTTTAGGACTCATCATTGTAGTCTGTGTAAAAATGTGGGATGGACCTCTCTGTCTGTAAGAAGAGAGCTGCGTTCTCTTTTATTCATTTACAAAGCAATCTGACAGAAACTCCCTTCACAAGTAACTTCATTAACTAAGTGAGGAATCATAAGTTCCCAAACCTGTTCTCTGGAATTGATAACAATAGAGACCCCTTCAGTCTCCACAGATTTGGAAATATCTGTGTTGTTTTTTTTGTTGTCCCAGATTTCACTGCAGTTAATGAACTGTGTGCTGATGCCACTCAGGCAGTTTAAATAAGTGTTGATGAATCTCTATTTGAATGCTTTTATTAAATACGTTTATTTTGGTTTTGTTGTGTGTGAATTAAATTGTTTTATACACATATACAGTGAGGAGATCAAGTATTTGACACACTGCCGATTTTGCAGGTTTTCCTACTAAGAAAGCATGTAGAGGTCTGTAATTTTTATCATAGGTACACTTCAACTATGAGAGACGGGAATCTAAAAGAAAAATCCAGAAAATCACATTGTATGATTTTTAAGTAATTAACTAGCATTTTATTGCATGACATAAGTATTTGATACATCAGAAAAGCAGAACTTAATATTTGGTACAGAATGCTTTGTTTGCAATTACAGAGATCATACGTTTGCTGTAGTTCTTGACCAGGTTTGCACACACTGCAGCAGGGATTTTGGCCCACTCCTCGATACAGACCTTCTCCAGATCCTTCAGGTTTCGGGGCTGTTGCTGGGCAATACGGACTTTCAGCTCCCTCCAAAGATTTTCTATTGGGTTCAGGTCTGGAGACTGGCTAGGCCACTCCAGGACCTTGAGATGCTTCTTATGGAGCCACTCCTTAGTTGCCAGGCTGTGTGTTTCGGGTCGTTGTCATGTTGGAAGACCCAGCCACGACCCATCTTCAATGCTCTTAATGAGGGAAGGAGGTTGTTGGCCAAGATCTCGCGATACATGGCCCCATCCATCCTCCTCTCAATACGGTGCAGTCGTCCTGTCCCCTTTGCAGAAAAGCATCCCCAAAGAATGATGTTTCCACCTCCATGCTTCACGTTTGGGATGGTGTTCTTGGATTGTACTCATCCTTCTTCTTCCTCCAAACACAGCGAGTGGAGTTTAGACCAAAAAACTCAATTTTTGTCTCATCAGACCACATGACCTTCTCCCATTCCTCCTCTGGATCATCCAGATGGTCATTGGCAAACTTCAGACGGGCCTGGATATGCGCTGGCTTGAGCAGGGGGACCTTGCGTGTGCTGCAGGATTTTAATCCATGACGGCGTAGTGTGTTACTAATGGTTTTCTTTGAGGCTGTGGTCCCAGCTCTCTTCAGGTCATTGACCAGGTCCTGCCGTGTAGTTCTGGGCTGATCCCTCACCTTCCTCATGATCATTGATGCCCCACAAGGTGAGATCTTGCATGGGGCCCCAGACCGAGGGTGATTGATCGTCATCTTGAACTTCTTCCATTTTCTAATAATTGCGCCAACAGTTGTTGCCTTCTCACCAAGCATCCCATCCTTGTGCAGTTCTACAATTTTATCCCTGATGTCCTTACACAGCTCTCTGGTCTTGGCCATTGTGGAGAGGTTGGAGTCTGTTTGATTGAGTGTGTGGACAGGTGTCTTTTATAGAG
>NC_056447.1:51911858-51926858 GCF_018296145.1 Oncorhynchus tshawytscha | reverse complement strand
TCGGTCTCTTGCCTCAGTCGCATGGGGTTTTTATGGTCTGATAAACTAATTCAAAACAAGGCCATCTGGAGAGAGAGAGAGAGAGGAAGCAGATATCAACGTTGCACTTAAATAAAAAGTGCTATCTAGAACCTAAAAGGGTTCTTCAGTTGTCCCCATATGAGAACCCTTTGAAGAACCCTTTTTGGTTCCAGGTAGAACCCTATTGGGTTCCGTGTAGAACCCTTTCCCCAGAGAGGTCTAAATGGAACCCAAAACAGTTCTACCTGGAACCAAAAGGGATCTCCTATGGGGAATGCCAAAGAAGCCCTTTGGAGAACTTTCTTATAAGAGTGTGGGTAGTGTGTCTTTCTTGTGATCAGTTTTAATCTCCATCACAACCAAACCAAGCCACAACGTACGGTGTAGTTTAGTTGGCTGTGCTGAGTAGTGGGTTTGGATGGAGGAATGCGGGGAAGGGGTAATGGGGGGCTGGAGGGATGGAGGGATGATGGATGGAGGATGGATGGATGATGGATGGATGGAGGGAGGGAGGGAGGGAGGGATGGTGGAGGGATGATGGAGGGATGGAGGGATGATGGATGGAGGGATGATGGATGGAGGGATGGAGGATGGATGGATGATGGATGGATGGATGGGGGAGGGAGGGAAGGATGGAGGGATGGGGATTGAAAGTGAGGTTTTGTTTCGTAGCCAGGGAAAAAAGCAGGCCTAGGTACCCCTCCTCCCCTAAATGGTGCAGGCAGGGAGAGCAGAGCCTTTGGTTTGAGAGCGAAGGCAGGTAATGTGGTGGGTGGGCGGCGGGGGCTGGATTGTGTATTGATTTTCCTTTGGAGTTTGATGCGGCACCTATCACGCACACACGCATCATTGTATGTGTGTACGCACACATCACCGTTGCTTCTGCCCAGGACAGTTGGCAACCAAACGTTAAGCCCCCCTAGGACCCTGTCTCGTCTACAGTCGTCGGGCAGCAACATCAACATAGGAATGCTTCTCCTGCGTTCTTCACTTTTCACCTGTCAGTTAAGTTATCTCTGTCGGCTGTCCGAGACACTGTTAAGTTATCTCTGTCATCAGTTAAATTATCCCTGTCGGCTGTCCCAGGCGTTTCAATCTATCATTTGGAGCCAAGGGAGACTTTGTTAGCCTGGTCCCAGGTCTTTTAGTGCTGAACGGTCAGCTCTCATGGTCTCTATTTTAACGTGGAGAGGAACGTTAATAGGTGCCACAGTGCACCACATAGCTGACAGCTCATCACTTTCTGTAACTCTCCGTGTTACCCTCCCCTCTTTCCCTCCCCTCTTTCCCTCCCCTCTTACCCTCCCCTCTTTCCCTCCCGTCTTTCCCTCCCTCTTTCCCTCCCCTCTTTCCCTCCCCTCTTTCCCTCACCTCTTTCCCTCCCCTCTTACCCTCCCCTCTTTCCCTCCCCTCTTTCCCTCCCCTCTTTCCCTCCCCTCTTTCCCTCCCCTCTTTCCCTCCCTCTTTCCCTCCCCTCTTTCCCTCCCCTCTTTCCCTCACCTCTTTCCCTCCCCTCCTACCCTCCCCTCTTTCCCTCCCCTCTTTCCCTCACCTCTTTCCCTCCCCTCTTTCCCTCCCTCTTTCCCTCCCCTCTTTCCCTCCCCTCTTTCCCTCCCCTCTTACCCTCCCCTCTTTCCCTCCCCTCTTTCCCTCCCCTCTTTCCCTCACCTCTTTCCCTCACCTCTTTCCCTCCCCTCTTTCCCTCCCCTCTTTCCCTCACCTCTTTCCCTCCCCTCTTTCCCTCCCCTCTTTCCCTCCCCTCTTTCACTCCCCTCTTTCACCCTTTCACCTGTAGCCTATTAGGGTTCCTCAGGAGATCTTTCCCCCCACCAGACTAGTACCTGCCTGCCCCTCTCTCTCTCTCTCTCTGTGTGTGTGTGTGTGTGTGTGTGTGTGTGTGTGTGTGTACGTGTCTGCATTTAAGACAGTGATCCCTTACATGCAGAAGGACATTCCATTACTTCCTCTACTGCTAAATGGACGGGGGAATGTGCAGGTTTAGCGACGGCCTGAAGGAGTGAAGGACAGCTCAGTCTCATTCACCCCCCTCTCTCTCTCTTGTTCCCAAACCTCCTCAAAACGCCTACCCACAAGGCCCTGAGCCAACACCACCTTCCTCTGCTTTTACCAGGTGTGCAGCTGGGCTCAGACAGCGAATGAGTGGACAGCTTGTGTGTGTGTGTGCATGTGTATGTGTGTGTGTATGTGTGTGTGTGTGTGTGTGTGGGGGGGGCAGTTAAATAACTTTCTGAATGTGTTAAAAAAAAAAAAACCCGACTAACTCACCATCACAAACATTGGTTCTCTCAGTTCTGTGTGTATGGTATTTACATATGGTGCCCTGCTGGTGCTACTATTGATGCAGTCTATCAACCCTGACCTCTGACCTCAACCTGTGGTGTGACATTTATTTCCTGGTTCATAGACACTGTGTGAAAGAACCTTATTCTCTTCATGTCCCAGTCCCATCAGCCAGTTCTGTTGTGGGTAGGTAGGTGACACAGAACAGACCACTTTGGTCCGACCGTGGTTCAGTGCACTAGGGAAACATGTTGGACTGTTGTGTGAGGCAGCAGGCAGCCTAGAGATTAGAGAAGCGGGCCAGCAATCAAAGTGCTGCCCGGTTGAATCTTATCTGTGTGTGTTATGTGTTAGCTATGTGTTAGGTATGGATTATGAATGTGTTATGAAGTGCTAATAGCATGAAGTGTAATGGCCAAACAGAGACAGTAGCAGGTAGCCAGCCTCCCTCCCAGGCCATCAGTTTGGTTAGCTAGCCTCCCTCCCAGGCCATCAGGTTGGTTAGCCAGCCTCTCTCCCAGGCCATCAGGTTGGTTAGCTAGCCTCCCTCCCAGGCCATCAGGTTGGTTAAACAGCCTCCCTCCCAGGCCATCAGGTTGGTTAGCTAGCCACGCTCCCAGGCCATCAGGTTGGTTAGCTAGCCTCCATCCCAGGCCATCAGGTTGGTTAGCTAGCCTCCCACCCAGCCTCCCCCAGGCCATCTGGGGTGGTTAGCTAGCCTCGCTCCCAGGCCATCTGATTGGTTAGCAAGCCCCCACCCAGCCTCCCTCCCAGGCCATCAGTTTGGTTAGCTAGCCTCCCTCCCAGGCCATCAGGTTGGTTAGCTAGTCTCACTCCCAGGCCATCAGGTTGGTTAGCTAGCCTCCATCCCAGGCCATCAGGTTGGTTAGCTAGCCTCCCACCCAGCCTCCCCCAGGCCATCTGGGGTGGTTAGCTAGCCTCGCTCCCAGGCCATCTGATTGGTTAGCAAGCCCCCACCCAGCCTCCCCCAGGCCATCTGGGGTGGTTAGCTAGCCTCCCTCCCAGGCCATCTGATTGGTTAGCTAGCCACGCTCCCAGGCCATCTGGTTGGTTAGCGTGGCTAGAGGAAGTTTGTAACCTTGGCCTGGTTGAGGCCACAGCCCTCATCCACGATAGGTATACATGTATATATATATATATATATACACACAAACACACGCACGCACACACACACACACACACACACACACACACACACACACACACACACACACACACACACACACACACACACACACACACACACACACACACACTACTATCTGTTAGCTATCCATGTCTGTGATATGTGCTTGTCCTCACTCACTGCAGAAAACAAGGCCAGCGTTGTTCCTCCCTCTCAATGGCATGTCTTAGTCTGAAAATATGTTTATGAGCAAAAAACTGTTCGTCCGTCAGCTGGGTTATTTCTCTCTCTTTGCAGGGGGAAGGCTTGTGTCCCAAACAGCCCCCTATTCCCTATGCAGTGCACTACGTTGGACCAGTGCTGGTTGAAAGTAGTGCACTACATATGGAATAGGGTGCAGTTTGGGACTCAGCTTCGGGGTTAAGGGTTGTTTTCTCTCTGCCACGTTCAATGAATCCGATATTAAAGCAGCATTGAATGTATAGCTGTGGTTTTCTACTCTCATTTCCATATTATATATATATTTTGAATTTTGTGGTGTACACTGTATCATAGATTTTTGTCTATGTTACTCTATGGCTTGTCGCTGCTGTTACTAAGTCTCTTTGAAAGAGTGATTGACTTCAAAATTGGACGTAAAACCGTGAGACCTTGTTGCTCCCAAACCCCAGACCACGACTCTTCTCACCATATTACGTAGTTGACGAGACTACATGCTTAGATCAATCGATGCTAACCCCCCTCCTCCCCTTCTCTCCCTCCTGCCATTCTCTCCCTCCTCCCCTTCTCTCCCTCCTCCCCTTCTCTCCCTCCTCCCATTCTCTCCCTCCTCCCCTTCTCTCCCTCCTCCCCTTCTCTCCCTCCTGCCATTCTCTCCCTCCTCCCCTTCTCTCCCTCCTGCCATTCTCTCCCTCATCCCCTTCTCTCCCTCCTCCCCTTCTCTCCCTCCTCCCCTTCTCTCCCTCCTCCCCTTCTCTCCCTCCTGCCATTCTCTCCCTCCTCCCCTTCTCTCCCTCCTGCCATTCTCTCCCTCATCCCCTTCTCTCCCTCCTCCCCTTCTCTCCCTCCTCCCCTTCTCTCCCTCATCCCCTTCTCTCCCTCCTGCCATTCTCTCCCTCATCCCCTTCTCTCCCTCCTCCCCTTCCCTCCCTCCTGCCATTCTCTCCCTCCTCCCCTTCTCTCCCTCCTGCCATTCTCTCCCTCCTCCCATTATCTCCCTCCTCCCCTTCTCTCCCTCCTCCCCTTCTCTCCCTCCTGCCATTCTCTCCCCCTCCCCCCTCTCTCTCTCTCCTCCTCCCAGTCTCTCTCTCTCCTCCTCCCAGTCCCTCTCCCTCCTCTCATTCTCTCCCTCCTCCCCTTCTCTCCCTCCTCCCCCCAAGCAGGTAGTACACACACACATCTCTCCATCCCTCCATCTCTCCATCCCTCCCATCTCTCCATTCCTCCATTCCTCCATCCCTCCATCCCTCCACTCCTCCATCTCTCCACCCCTCCACTCCTCCATCCCTCCACTCCTCCATTCCTCCACTCCTCCACTCCTCCATCCCTCCATCCCTCCACTCCTCCATCTCTCCACCCCTCCACTCCTCCATCCCTCTACTCCTCCATCCCTCCATTCCTCCACTCCTTTATCCCTCCATCCCTCCATCCCTCCATCTCTCCACCCCTCCACTCCTCCATCCCTCCACCCCTCCACTCCTCCATCCCTCCATCCCTCCATCCCTCCATCCCTCCATTCCCCCATTCCTCCATCCCTCCATTCCTCCACCCCTCCACTCCTCCATCCCTCCATCTCTCCATCTCTCCATTCCTCCATTCATTCATCCCTCCATTCCTCCATCTCTCATCCCTCCATCTCTCCATCTCTCCATTCCTCCATCCCTCCATTCCTCCACTCCTCCACTCTTCCATCCCTCCATTCATCCATCCCTCCACTCCTCCACTCACCCATCCCTCCATCCCTCCATTCCTCCACTCCTCCACTCCTCCACCCCTCCATCTCTCCATCCCTCCATCCCTCCACTCCTCCACTCCTCCACACCTCCATCCCTCCATTCCTCCATCTCTCCATTCCTCCATTCCTCCACTCCTCCACTCCTCCATCCCTCCATTCCTCCATCTCTCCACTCCTCCACTCCTCCATCTCTCCATCCCTCCATTCATCCATCCCTCCACTCCTCCACTCACCCATCCCTCCATTCCTCCATCCCTCCATTCCTCCACTCATCCACTCCTCCATCCCTCCACTCCTCCACACCTCCATCCCCCCATTCCTCCATCTCTTCATTCCTCCACTCCTCCACTCCTCCATCCCTCCATTCCTCCATCTCTCCACTCCTCCACTCCTCCACTCCTCCATCCCTCCATTCCTCCATCTCTCCATTCCTCCATCCATCCATTCCTCCACACCTCCATCCCTCCATTCCTCCACTCCTCCACACCTCCATCCCTCCATTCCCCCACTCCTCCATCCCTCCATCCCTCCATTCCTCCACTCCTCCACACCTCCATCCCTCCATTCCTCCACTCCTCCACACCTCCATCCCTCCATCCCTCCATTCCCCCACTCCTCCATCCCTCTATCCCTCCATTCCTCCACTCCTCCACACCTCCATCCCTCCATCCATCCATTCCTCCACACCTCCATCCCTCCATTCCTCCACTCCTCCACACCTCCATACCTCCATTCCTCCACTCCTCCACACCTCCATCCCTCCATTCCTCCACTTCTCCATCCCTCCATTCCTCCACACCTCCATCCCTCCATTCCTCCATCCCTCCATCTGTCCCCTGGCTTATTGATTTGATTTGTTGCTCTGCACCTTATTTCTGTGTTTCCCTGGAGAAAGACTGGGAGCTGTGTGTGTGTGTTTCCCTGGAGAAAGACTGGGAGCTGGGTGTGTGTGTTTCCCTGGAGAAAGACAGGGAGCTGTGTGTGTGTGTTTCCCTGGAGAAAGACTGGGAGCTGGGTGTGTGTGTTTCCCTGGAGAAAGACTGGGAGCTGGGTGTGTGTTTCCCTGGAGAAAGACTGGGAGCTGGGTGTGTGTGTTTCCCTGGAGAAAGACTGGGAGCTGGGTGTGTTTGGGGCTGTCTGGCTGTTGTATTTCTTGTGTTTGTGACATCTGTTTGTGCTCAGACACAATCAAGGTCTGTGATTGACAGGTCTGTGACAAGCCTGTGCCTCTGTGTTGAACATCCAGCCGAGTCCTGTGGAGCTGAGATAGGGGGAGGGGGAAAGCCAGCAGGTTATATTATCTGTTTCCCTGGGTACCAGATTGATGTACTGTATGTAGAGGTTAAACATACCATAGGAATAGAACGACTAGAATGGATATTCTCATCCATGACAGGCCTGTGTGTCCCTGTGTCTTTGTGTTGCACTACTATGTCAAGCCAGGTCCTGGGGAACTGAGATAAGGAGACAGTGAAGCTATGGTTCTATCAGACTGCTTTCCTTGGTACCAGAGTACAGTGTTGTACAGGTGGTTGTGGTTCTAATAGCGTGGTGCTGGCAATGCAATGCAAGGGTTGAGGGTCTGATACCCACATACAGAATATGAGTCCCTATCTATAAGTTTCCCAGACTGCATTGCTCTGAGGAGGGTGGTTAAACCTAACGATACCATGTATTAATTGAATGGCTATTCCCATTCGAGTCCACAGCCAATGGGGATTTATCTGAACTCGTTTCTTTGGTAGACAGATGTGTGGAAGCCAAACATACTGTACCACGATCATAGGTAGCTAACTGGAGAAGGTTGAGTGGAGACTAAGGGCTCTATTCGATCAGATCCGCTTTAGCCGACATTTGCATAGCGGTTGTTTTGACGATGTCAGATGTTGAACTGCTTTTAGAGCTCTTAAATCAACAAGTGGCTCCTGGTATTATACCTAAAGCAGACATTGAACAAGTGGCTCCTGGTATTATACCTAAAGCAGACATTGAACAAGTGGCTCCTGGTATTATACCTAAAGCAGACATTGAACAAGTGACTCCTGGTATTATACCTAAAGCAGACATTGAACAAGTGGCTCCTGGCATTATACCTAAAGCAGACATTGAACAAGTGACTCCTGGTATTATACCTAAAGCAGACATTGAACAAGTGGCTCCTGGTATTATACCTAAAGCAGACATTGAACAAGTGGCTCCTGGTATTATACCTAAAGCAGACATTGAACAAGTGGCTCCTGGTATTATACCTAAAGCAGACATTGAACAAGTGGCTCCTGGCATTATACCTAAAGCAGACATTGAACAAGTGGCTCCTGGCATTATACCTAAAGCAGACATTGCCCTTGGCTGCACAGACTCGCATTGAGAAATCCCATGCGGCCTTGTTTACAAGTTCGAACACTGGAATGAGAGATGTAAATCCACACCTCAGTTATGGCTGATAGAAATCCTCATTAATTAGTTGAATGGTTTTTCAATTTGAGCGTCATTATTTCTATATAGCTTACACTTTCTCCTTCTGATCCGCTAACGCGAGTGGGACGGATGCTCACGGATTTTCACAGCTCCAATGCAGTTCCCCCTCCGACACCATCAAAACATTGGTTATCGCCGGTTAACACTTGATCTGATTGAATCTAGACCTAAAACTACGATAACCATAACCCATGGATACTGTTTGTAGTTTGAGCTTCAAGACAGATCAGGAAGTACTAAAGGCTACTTTTAAAATGTGCAGTTTTGTCACACAACACAATGCCCCAGATGCCTCAAGTTTTGAGGGAGTGTGTGCAATTGGAATGCTGACTGCAGGAATGTCCACCAGTGTATATATATATATACACTATCAGTCAAACGTTTTAGAACACCTACTCATTCAAGGGTATCTCTTTATTTTTTCTATTTTCTACATTGTAGAATAATAGTGAAGACATCAAAACTATGATATAACACATATGGAATAATGTAGTAACCAAAAAATCAAAATATATTTTATATTTGAGAATCTTCAAAGTAGCCACCCTTTGCCTTGATGACAACTTTGTACACTCTTGGCATTCTCTCAACCATCTTCACCTGGAATGCTTTTCCAACAGCTTGAAGGAGTTCCCACATATGCTGAGCACTTGTTGGCTGCTTTCCCTTCACTCTGCGGTCCGACTCATCCCAACCATCTCAATTTGGTTGAGGTCAGGGGATTGTGGAGGCCAGGTCATCTGATGCAACACTCCATCACTCTCCTTCTTGGTAAAATAGCCCTTACACAGCCTGGAGGTTTTGGATGATTGTCCTGTTGAAAAACCAATGATAGTCCCACTAAGCCCAAACCAGATGGGATGGTGTACCACTGCAGAATGCTGCGGTAGCCATGCTGGTTGATTGTGTCTTGAATTCTAATTCAATCACAGACTGTGTCACCAGCAAAACACCCCCACACCATAACACTTCCTCCTCCATGCTTTCTGGTGGGAAAAGCACATGCAGAGATCATCCGTTCACCCACACCGCGTCTCACAAAGACACGGCGGTTGGAACCAAAAATCTCCAATTTAGACTCCAGACCAAAGGACACATTTCCACCGGTCTAATGCCCATTGCTCATGTTTCTTGGTCCAAGCAAGTCTCTTATTCTTATTTGTGTCCTTTAGTAGTGGTTTCTTTGCAGCAATTTGACCATGAAGGCCTGATTCATACAGTCTCCTCTGAACAGTTGATGTTGAGATGTGTCTGTAACTTGAACTCTGTGAAGCATTTATTTTGGCTGCAATTTCTGAGGCTTGTAACTCTAATGAACTTATCCTCTGCAGCAGAGGTAACTCTGGTTCTTCCAATCCTGTGGCGGTCCTCATGAGAGCCAGTTTCATCATAGTGCTTGATGGTTTTTGCAACTGCACTTGAAGAAACTTTCAAAGTTCTTAAAATTAAAATGTTCTGTATTGACTGACCTTCATGTCTTAAAGTAATGATGGCCTGTCATTTCTCTTTACTTATTTGAGTTGTTCTTGCCATAATATGGACTTGGTCTTTTACCAGATAGTGCTATCTTCTGTATACCCCACCTACCTTGTCACAACACAACTGATTGGCTCAAATGCATTCAGAAGGAAAGAAATTCCACAAATGAGCTTTTAAGAAGGAACACCTGTTAAATTAAATGCATTCCAGGTAACTACCTCATGAAGCTGGTTGAGAGAATGCCAAGAGTGTGCTTAACTGTCATCAATGCAAAGGATGGCTATTGGAAGAATCTCAAATATAAAGTATATTTTAATTTGCATAACACTTTTTCAGTTACTACATGATTCCATATGTGTTATTTTATAGTTTTGATGTCTTCACATGAAATTATATTTATATATTATTTGTTTGTTGTCACTTTTTAAGCATCCTAAGTATTTCATATTTTTTTATGGTTCACTTAAAGGATTGTTGTAGATCTTAAAAAATATATATGTTACCTTTATTTTGACAGGGAAGACATACTGAGATAAAGGTTTCTTTTACAGATGAGCCCTGCATGAATACATCAAACATATACAATAAATACAATTAATAAACATATTAACAAAACAGACACATTTATCAACATACAGTGGCACCCGAAAGTATTCACCCCCCTTGAGCATTTATCCTATTTTGTTGCCTTACAACCTGGAATTCAAATAGATTTTTTTAGGGGTTGTATCATTTGATTTACACAACATGCCTACCACTTTGAAGATGCAAAATATTTTTTATTGTGGAACAAACATGAGCATGAGCGTGCATAACTATTCACCCCCCCAAATTCAATACTTTGTAGAGCCACCTTTCTCAGCAATTACAGTTGTAATGATCTTGGGGTATGTCTCGATAAGCTTGGCACATTTAGCCACTGGGATTTTTGCCCATTCTTCAAGGCAAAACTGCTCCAGCTCCTTCAAGTTGGATGGATTCCGCTGGTGTACAGCAATCTTTAAGTCATACCACAGATTCTCAATTGGATTGAGGTCTGGGCTTTGGCTAGGCCATTCCAAGACATGTAAATGTTTCCCCTTAAACCAATTGGGTGTTGCTTTAGCAGTATGCTTAGGGTCATTGTCTCTCTGGGAAAATCTCTGGAAGACTGAAACAGGTTTCCCAAAAGGATTTCCCTGTATTTAGCACCATCCATCATTCCTTCAATTCTGACCAGTTTCCCACTCCCTGCTGATGAAAAACATCCCCATAGCATGATGCTGCCACCACCATGCTTGACTGTGGGGATGCTATTCTCGGGGTGATGAGAACTGTTGGGTTTGCGCCAGAGATAGTGTTTTCTTGGATGGACAAAAAGCTAAATTTTAGTCTCATCTGACCAGAGTACCTTCTTCCATATGTTTGGGGAGTCTCCCACATGCATTTTGGCAAACATCAAACGTGTTTGGTTATTTTTGTCTTTAAGCAATGGCCTTTTTCAGGCCACTCTTCCGTAAAGCCCAGCTCTGTGGAGAGTATGACTTAAAGTGGTCCTATGGACAGATACTCCAAGCTCCTTCAGGGTTATCTCTGTCCTCTTTGTTGCCTCTCTGATTAATGCCCTCCTTGCCTGGCCCGTGAGTTTTGGTGGGCGTCTCTCTCTTGGCATTTTTTAATAATGTTTTTAATGGTATTCCATGGGATGTTCAAAGTTTCTGATATTTTTTTATAACCCAACCCTGATCTGTACTTCTCCACAACTTTGTCCCTGACCTGTTTGGAGAGCTCCTTGAACTTCATGGTGCCGCTTGCTTGTTGGTGCCGTTGCAGACTCTGGGGCCTTTCAAAACAGTTATATATATACTGAGATCATTTGACACTTAGATTGCACACAGGTGGACTTTATTTAACTAATTCTGTGACTTCTGAAGGTAATTGTTTGCACCAGATCTTATTTATGAGCTTCATAGCAAAGGGGGTGAATACATATGTAAAGGGGGTGAATACATATGTAAAGGGGGTGAATACATATGCAAAGGAGGTGAATACATATGTAAAGGGGTGAATACATATGTAAAGGGGTGAATACATATGTAAAGGGGTGAATACATATGTAAAGGGGTGAATACATATGTAAAGGGGGTGAATACATATGTAAAGGGGGTGAATACATATGCAAAGGGCGTGAATACATATGTAAAGGGGGTGAATACATATGCAAAGGGCGTGAATACATATGTAAAGGGGTGAATACATATGTAAAGGGGGTGAATACATATGCAAAGGGGTGAATACATATGTAAAGGGGTGAATACATATGCAAAGGGCGTGAATACATATGTAAAGGGGGTGAATACATATGTAAAGGGGAGAATACATATGTAAAGGGGGTGAATACATATGCAAAGGGAGTGAATACATATGTAAAGAGGGTGATTGAATACATATGCAAAGGGTGTGAATACATATGTAAAGGGAGTGAATACATATGCAAAGGGTGTGAATACATATGTAAAGGGAGTGAATACATATGCAAAGGGTGTGAATACATATGTAAAGGGGGTGAATACATATGTAAAGGGGGTGAATACATATGTAAAGGGGGTGAATACATATGTAAAGGGGGTGAATACATATGTAAAGGGGGTGAATACATATGCACACACCACTTTTCAGTTTTTTTTTGTTTTGACATTTTTGAAACAAGTTGTTTTTTTCATTTCACTTCACCAATTTGGACTATTTTGTGTCTGTCCATTACATGAAATCCAAATAAATATCTATTTAAATTACAGGTTGTAATCCCAACAAAATAGGAAAAACACCCAGGGGGATGAATACTTTTGCAAGGCACTGTATAAGTAGGTCTCCGATCAATACTTTGATCTGACCAAGGGGGACCAGAACATCTCATATCAGAGAGCTCTGTAACTTGTTCCCCCAAAAAACTAAAATCAGCTTTACCCAACTCTGTTGAGACCAAAAGGGCCTTCAGTGTTGTCTAAGCCTGAGACTGGGTTTGGTCATTTGTAGGTCTACATGTAATTAATGTAATTAATGATAATAGCTACATAGGAAGTTTCTGCATGAGTGCTTTATAGATAAACACAATAAAATGCTGCTCTCTCCTTACATACAAATAGGCCAAACCCACTTTTTGATACAAAACACAATGGTGAGTTCTATAACCATCACCAGTAATAAACCTAAAGGAACACAATGGTGAGTTCTATAACCATCACCAGTAATAAACCTAAGAACACAATGGTGAGTTCTAGAACCATCACCAGTAATAAACCTGAGAACACAATGGTGAGTTCTAGAACCATCACCAGTAATAAACCTAAGAACACAATGGTGAGTTCTAGAACCATCACCAGTAATAAACCTAAGAACACAATGGTGAGTTCTAGAACCATCACCAGTAATAAACCTAAATGAACACAATGGTGAGTTCTAGAACCATCACCAGTAATAAACCTAAAGGATCACAATGGTGAGTTCTAGAACCATCACCAGTAATTTTGAGTTTAGAACCATCACCAGTAATAAACCTAAATGAACACAATGGTGAGTTCTAGAACCATCACCAGTAATAAACCTAAAGGATCACAATGGTGAGTTCTAGAACCATCACCAGTAATAAACCTAAAGGATCACAATGGTGAGTTCTAGAACCATCACCAGTAATAAACCTAAAGGAACACAATGGTGAGTTCTAGAACCATCACCAGTAATAAACCTAAAGGATCACAATGGTGAGTTCTAGAACCATCACCAGTAATAAACCTAAGGGCACCATGGAAAACAGCATGTAGAGGTTTAACCTTTTACTGCAGTGGGCTAAATCAGGGTCACACAGTGTTTCTTAAAGAAATCTACTTTGAAACGAAAGTATACACCTCACACACATTTTTATTGGTTTAAAAAAAGGAAGACACCTGTACCATGTCAGATATAGAGTTTAAATGTATTACATTTTGAGTTTTCATTCCAATATTACACTTTATATACATCACAGAAGACTGAAATATAACAGGGTCAGGACAGGCAAGGAGAAAGAGAAAAAAGAGACTGGGGAAACGCAGGAGCTGACGCAAATTTTGGTTTGGTTGGTTTGACAAACAAGACAAACTGGCCACAGGCAAACAGAGAACACAGGTATAAATACACAGGGGATAATGGGGAAGATGGGCGAGTGGGGTGGAGACAAGCAGAAGGACAGGTGAAACAGATCAGGGTGTGACATTTAAGTAGTTTACACCATTGTAGAATTATAATTAATAGCTTTGTTGTTTTTAATTAAAGCATTTGTATCATTATCTTTTAAAATTGTAGCTGTTTTGGCGTGTATTCCTTTTGGGATGGCTGCGTGGTGTTAACCATGTTTATTTGCCATTAAACAGTATGCTTTATTTGAATGGCACCTATAGTTGTTGTAGATCATATTCCTGGTTTGATTAAGGAATTACATTTTCTTCTTTACTTTTTGTAAAGATTTTTAAAGGCTTTTTCTAAGATATTGATTTGTTTTTCAGATGTAACTTTTGCAGAGTAAAATATTATAAGTAACCTAATGTACTCCATAAAAGCATCCCAAATTGTGTCGGGGTTCAGATTTTTCCGACTCTGTGTCTAAATTTTGTAATGGTAAAGGTATTTAATACGTCTTTACTAAATCTACGTATTTAATACGTTTTGGGTCTTGAAGATGCGCTCTGTTCATTCTCCATATTCTGTCGCTAAGTGTAATTAAGCAAGATATTTTTTAACCCAGTATATTGTTAAGTGCATTTTTTCTTAAATAAATCAAATGTAGTCAATTCTTAAATAGTAAGTTATCGAGTAATACATTTTTGAGTAGTCTTTTTTTGTAGTCCGGTATATTATTTATAGAGATGACATTTTCAAAAGAATCTGAATCTGAAGTTGTTGTTTTGTCACATTCGCTGGAAAGGTGCAGTGAAATGTGTTGTTTTACAGGGTCAGACACAACAGTATGATAGGACCAGTGAAATGTGTTGTTTTACAGGGTCAGACACAACAGTATGATAGGACCAGTGAAATGTGTTGTTTTACAGGGTCAGACACAACAGTATGATAGGACCAGTGAAATGTGTTGTTTTACAGGGTCAGACACAACAGTATGATAGGACCAGTGAAATGTGTTGTTTTACAGGGTCAGACACAACAGTATGATAGGACCAGTGAAATGTGTTGTTTTACAGGGTCAGACACAACAGTATGATAGGACCAGTGAAATGTGTTGTTTTACAGGGTCAGACACAACAGTATGATAGGACCAGTGAAATGTGTTGTTTTACAGGGTCAGACACAACAGTATGATAGGACCAGTGAAATGTGTTGTTTTACAGGGTCAGACACAACAGTATGATAGGACCAGTGAAATGTGTTGTTTTACAGGGTCAGACACAACAGTATGATAGGACCAGTGAAATGTGTTGTTTTACAGGGTCAGACACAACAGTATGATAGGACCAGTGAAATGTGTTGTTTTACAGGGTCAGACACAACAGTATGATAGGACCAGTGAAATGTGTTGTTTTACAGGGTCAGACACAACAGTATGATAGGACCAGTGAAATGTGTTGTTTTACAGGGTCAGACACAACAGTAT